>NC_133617.1:185547816-185645316 GCF_048593235.1 Sminthopsis crassicaudata | reverse complement strand
ACATATGTGTGCACACATATGCATGAATTGTATATATGCATGTTTGAAGATGCTTTATAAATATGCAGACATCAGTATGTGTATAAACAAATATCTCTGTATGCATTTGTTTATATATGTGTATATATCAATCAATAAACATGTAATAAGTGCCTCCTGTGTACCAGGCACTGTATATGCAGATATATACATACATATGTTATAATAATTGTTGTTGAGGTTTTTTTTTTCAGTTATGTCTCATTCTTTGTGATCCCATTTGGGGTTTTCTTGTCAAAGATGCTGGAGTAGTTTTCCTTTTCTAGCTCATTTTATACATGAGGAAATTGAGGCAAACAGGGTTAAATGATTTGCCCAGTGTCACACAGTAAGTGTCTATAGTCATATTTCAAGTCAGATTTTCTTGACTCCAGACCTAGAGCTCTATGAACCCCACCACCCAGCTGCCTTTGCTATAATAATATTTATTTATATTGTACTTTAAAGTTTGCAAAGTACTTTATGCATATTGCCTCATTTTTTTCACAACATCCCTGTGTGGTAGGTACTATTATTATTCCCATTTTATAGATAAGGAAACTGAGATACAGGAATGTTAAGTGAAAGGCAAAATTTAAACTAGTCTTCCTAATGCAAAGTCCATTGCTCTGTCTATTGTACTACCTAGTTGCCTCATATTTACATTTATATGTATTATTCAAATGTCCATTTTATTCAAGAAGATATCTTGATTTTAACATTAAAATTTGTACATATTATGAAAATATTTAGAAAAAAAATCATCTCCCTTAACAGCCTCCTATAAATCTGCTATATAGCAGTATGGAGATGAAGATTATTATCCTTCATCATAAAACAAGAGCTTAGAGTTCATAGGGCAGAGCCTGAAGCAAAAGTCAGGACCAGAATTCTAGCAGATTGCTTCCAGATGGCATGACTACCACTATAATCAACACTCCCCAGAGGTATAAATTAGAGATTCCTTTTTTGTGTTCTGGATCCATTTGGCAGACAGGTGAAGCCTATGGATGAACTTCACAGAATAATAATTCTTTTTCAACACATGAAATAAGATGTAGAGGATTACAAAGGGAAACAATTATATTGAAATCAAAAATTTTAAATCATGGCACCATGTTAAGAGCTCCTGGTAAAGATGATGTTTTCATTACTTCCATCCTTACTTCTCCACCATGTTCTATTCCCACATAAAACACAAAGGCACTGTCATATTATCTGAATTATACCTTTATGTCACAACATGAGAAATGATTCCTCCAGAGAGTGATTATCATGGTGAAAGTTTATATATTTGATAGGACTCCTTAGAATACTAAGGAAAAATTTAGTTAAAAAAAAGTTATGTCCAGTAGTATGAACAGATCACTGTGTTAACTTTATTTCCCCATATTTTCATTGTTCAATACAGACAACTCAAGAAGAATTTATTTTATTTCTTTGTATGCAGTGCTACAACAGTTGAAATCTCAAGTTCCGGGGAGGCAACATAAAATAGAATAAGCTTAATATTTATTGAACAGTTTTGCTGTGTAAATTATTATACATGATGAAGCACACTGTCATAATGCATAGAGATAAATAAATAAAATCCCCATATTATTGGAATGTTTTTGGGTTTTTTTTCCTCTTCTTAAATCACAACCCCACTTGTCTGGAGGCTTTCTAAAAGTTTCCAAACTGTTTTGATAATCAAAATTTAAATTGAATAAAATAAAGATTTGCCAACCAATTTCATTGAATCACAGAATTTCACAGTTGGAGAAGACTTTAGGGTGTAGCTATAGCCTACATATGGGTATGTCTAACCCATAATTCAACCATAATCCTCTCCATACTTTCCCTGATAAGGGCTTATGCAGATTCTAATGATTGGGAACACACTAGGAACCAAATCCATTTTTGGACAGCTCTAATTGTTAGCAAGTCTTAAGTTACACCAAGCAGCAATTTCTACCCATTGTTCATCATTTTGTATTGGAGAGCCAAGTAGAGAGTCCAGTCTTTCAAATTATAGTGCTTCTAGTACTTGAAGACAGTTATCAAAACCTACTTAAGTCTTCCCATCTCCAGGCTAAATATTCACAGTTTCTGAAATCAATCCTCCATTCTCATTAACCTCTTTCTCCCTTAAACTGATTCATTTTCCAAGCTTCCCTATTTCTGTCACCTTCTGTCTAGTAACCAGATTCAGTCTCTGTATCTTCCTTGGCTCATCACTTTTACCTCTCATAAACAATTAGCTTAGAAATTTTCTCTTTTCCACTTCTTCAACATCTCTTCAATATATTCTTTTTTTTTTTTTTTTTTCCCATTGACCCAGTCAACATTCTTGTACAGACCCCATGCATGACCTCTGTCCTGAACTATTGCAAAATTCTCCTAAATAATCTCCCTCCCTCAGGTCTTTCCCTACTTCATCTGTCAAAGTTATTTTCCTAAAGTATAGGTATGTTCTCATACTTCCCAGTAAATTTCAATGATTTCCTTGTTACTTTCATGATCAAATATAAACTTCTTTGTCATTTAAAATCTTTCCTATTCTGGCCACAACCTACCTTTCTAACCTTATTACATATTTCCTATTTCAAATTCTCATTAGTCCAAATTAGTCTTCTTCCTGATCTTTATAAACAGCATAATATGTCCCATTTCTTTGCTTTGCACTGGCCAAAAAAAAACAAAACACGAAAACTGTTCCATCAATGGCCAGATCTTAAAACCCCTAGTATCCTCAAAGCTCAGCATTACTGTGGTTTTTACCCTAAGTAAAGCACTCCATGATTCCCAGCTTTTAGTGGTTATCCACTAAAATTATTTTGTACTTATTTGTGAATGCCTACATATGGATATACCTCACTTAGCTTGACCATAAGCTCTTTGAAGATAGGGATGGTTTCATTTTTCTCTTTATATTCCCAATTTTTAATATAGTTCATAGCACATGTCATAATCTTCCCTTTGTCATTCTGCCCTCTCAAAAGACCTCATCTCAATAAAGCCACTTTTAAAGCATAATATAATAAAATCATTCCAATATCTTTGCTAAGAAAACCCAAATAGGATCACGAAGAGTTGGACATGACTAGGAAAAAAATGACTCAACAACAACAGTAAATGAAGTCAGAAGACCTGGCCTCAAATTCCATTACCATGGACAATTATATGCTGTGGAAAAACGTACTAATTCTAGAATCAGGCAACAAGGCTTAATATCTCTACTCTAACACTCATTAAAATGTTCTCAAAAAGAAATAATTTTGGCTTCTCTTTGTCTTGGTTTCTGCCTCTGTAAACAAGAAAACAATGTATGTACTATCTCCCCCAGAATAAAAAAAATCAGAAATAAAAGGTATTTTTGCCTTATTATTAGCGACCATAATGCATGACTTTCATTTCATTTCAACTTTTGAAGCCTTTTCTTCCAATGTTAATTCTTCCTCAAAGGAATTAGCCTTGTTTACCTTTAATCCATTTTAGCTACTAACTCACCAGACCCCTTCTTTCATCTTGCCTCTATGGTATACTTTTTCTTCTCACCCCTTTTCAGTTTCCTATTTTGTATCATTCAGACACACACATACACACACACACACACGATTTAGAATGTAAGCTACTTGAGGGCAGGAACTATCTTTCATTTTGTTTTTATTTGTATTCCCAGGGCTTACTACATTCCCTGAAACATGATACATCCTCAATAAATACTTTTTCTAATCTTATCCATTCCTACATCTCTTAGTAATAACACCCTTCAAAAATTTCACTTTCATCATAGGGTACTGGAATACTAAAGTGAGAAATAAAAAAATAATTGGAATAATGAATAAATTTGGCCTTGAAGTACAAAATGAAACAGGACAGAGATTAGTAGAAATTTTGCAAAATAACTCAATGATCATAATAAATACTCTTTTAATAACCCAAAAGGAAAGAAACCAGATGGTTAATTTAGAAATCAAATTGACTATATATTTTGCAGCCAAAGGTAGATAATATATATATATATATATATATATATATATATATATATATATATATATATATATATATATATATATATATATATATTCAATTGTAGTAAGGCCTACATCTGATTGTAAATTAGATCATGAGTTTCTTGTTGCAAAATTCAGACTTAAATTGAATAAAGTAAGAGAAAACTATCAGAGATTAGAGGTATAACCTAAGTAACATTTTTTTATGAAATTGAGATGACAAATAGGTTTAAGGGATGAGATCTGATAAATAGAATGTCTGGAGTACTATGCACAGAGGTTGAAATAAGAGGCAGCAACAAAAAAAAAAAACATTCTGAAGAAAAAGAGAACAAAAAGCACAATAATATCTGATAAGACTTTATAAATAGTGGAAGAAAGAAGGAAAGTATAAGTAAAGGACAAAAGTAAAGATATCCAATTAAACATAGAATTCCAGAGAATAGCAAAGAAAGATGAGGTTTTCTTAGATGAAAAATGCAAAGCAATCTTAGAAGAAAACAATAAAATGGGATAGACAGGAGATCTTTTCCAAAAAATTAGAAATTTCAAGGGACAGTTTCATACAAAAATAAAAAATGAGCATGATAAAAAAAATGGGAATTTAACAGAAGCAGAAAAGATTATGAAGAGATGACAAGAATATACAAAAGAACTATAAAAGAAAAATCTTATCAGTAGCATCTATTTAAAACCATCAGCAGGTATCATATGTAATGGAGACAAACTAGAACCATTCCCAGTAAGATCAGGGGTGCAACAAGGTTGCCCACTATCACCATTATTATTCAATATTGTATTTAGGAATAAGAGAAGATAAAGAGTTTAAAGTAATTAGAGAAAGTAATGAGGAAATCAAAATATCACTCTTTGCAGATGACATGATGGTATCCTTAAGAGAATTCTAGAGAATAAACTAAAAAGCTACTAGAAAAAATACACAATCTTAGCAAAGTTGCAGATAAATACACAAAAATCACTGGCATTTTTACATATTACCAAGAAAGTCCAATAGCACGAGATACAAAAAGAAATTCCATTTAAAATAACTGTCGATAATATAAATTATTTGGGAGTCTACCTGTAAAGGCAAAGCCAGGAAATATATGAGCTCAATTATAAAACACTTTTCCTACAAATAAATTCAGATCTAATCAATTGGAAGAATATTAAGTACTCATGAGTAGGTCAAGCTAATATAATGAGAATGAAAATGCTACATGTATTAATCTACTTATTCAGTGCCATACCAATTTAACTCCCAAGACATTGTTTTGCAGAGCTAGAAAAAAAAAAAATTAAGTTTATCTGGCATAGCAAAAGGTGAAGAATTTCAAGGGAACTAATGAAGAAAAAAAAAAAAACAAAACAATGCCTAGTTGTACCAGACCTAAAACTATATTATAAAGCAGTGATCATCAAAACCATTTAATACTATCAATGGAATAGGATAGGTTCACAAGACACAATGGTCAATGACTAAAGTAATCTTTGATAAACACAAAGATCCCAGTTTCTATTGCTATGAAAAAATATTCTATTCATATGAGAAAATGCTTTAAATTGCTATTGATTAAAGAAATGCAAATTAAGACAATTCTGAGGTATCACTGTACACCACTCAAATTGGCTAAGATAACAGGAAAATATAATGATGAATGTTGGAGGGGATATGGACAAACTAGGACACAATAGATTGTTGGCGGAGTTGTGAATTGATCCAACCATTCAGAAGAGCAATATGGAACTACAACCAAAAGGCTTACAAATTGTACATATTTTTTGATCTAGTACTGTCTCTATTGGGCCTGTATTGGGAAAAGAATCCACATATGCAAAAATGTTAGTAGGAACCTTTTTGTAGTGGCAAGGAACTAGAAACTGAGTAGAAACCCATCAGTGAGAGAATGGCTGAATAAGTTATGGTATATGAATGCTATAGAGTATTATTGTGCTATAAGAAACAATCATCAGGATGATCAGAAAGGCCTGGAGAGACTTACATGAACTAATACTAAGTGAAGTGACTAGAACCAAGAGAACATTTGCACATAGCAACAAGATTATGTGATAATCAATTCTGTTGGATATGATTCTTTTCAACAGTGAGGTGATTCAGACGAAACTTAAGACAGCATTCCCCCAATTCACAATTCAAGGTGCTTACGTTAATGCCTCTTTTAAAAAAAGTGAATCTGCAAAGAAGAAACCCACCATTGAAACATATTATGGGGAAAGGTAAGACCAGGATTCATCTTCAGAGGAGAACACTTTAGCAAAAAATAATAATAATGATAAAATAAAATAAAAAAGCTTCTACCCTAAAGAGTAACATGAATGGTAACCTACCCAGAGAGAATTTATAGAACTCAAAAAAGAATTCAAAAATCAAATGAGAGACATTGAGGAAAAAATAAAAAAATAAAAATCATTCAAGAAAAACAAGAAGCTTATGGAAAAAAAATAACCAATGAGAAAATAATACTTTGAAAATCAGAATTGTGTAATGTGCTGTGTCTCCAGAGACTGCCAATCGCTCTCTGAGAGGAGATCTGCTGCCTCAACTGCTGCCAACTCTGACCTCCTGTAGAGACTCTTTCTCAATCTCTAGAGTGCAGCCCTCTTTTATCCTCCCAGAGAATGGCCATGGGATAATGCAAGGGCTTCTGGGAAAAAATACTTCAACCAATGAACTTGCTCCTCCTAAACATGCAAGCTCCTCCCCACGAGTTCAAAGGGGTAAAACTCCCCTAAAGGCTGGAACTAGAGAATTGTTAAGTACGTATTTAGCACTTAGTAAGAACCTAACAGAATTGGGCAAGGGAAATCCAGTGAAGCTGTGAGAGACTAAGAAATAAAATAGATTATAAAGAATGAGAAAACAGAACAGAATGTGAAAACAACAGATCTGGAGAACAGATCAAGAAGAGAAAATATAAGAATAATTGATAGAACATGAGGGGAAAGTAGAAATAGAAAAAAAAAATCCACTAATCCTCACCTCAAAGAGATCCTTTGTGGAAAACACACAGGAATATTATTGCCACATTTGAAATTCCCAGATCAAAGAGAAAATTTTGCAAGAAACAAGGGGGAAAAAAACCTCAAATATGCAAAAGCTACAATAAGAATTGTACAAAACTTATCAGCAGCTACAATAAAAGACTGCAGGTCCTAGAATCATATCAACCAACAATTTAAAAAACTATGCCTGCAGTTAAAAATTTCATATCCAGCAAAATTATCTATAATTCTGAAGGAGAAAAAATGGACATTCAAAGTACTTGCAGATTTTCAGAACTTTCTGTAAACCAAATATAAACTTAAAAGAAAAATTAACATATAAGAGCCAATATGAAAAATCAGTTTTAAGCAATTTAACACAAACTGTTTAAATATGGACAAATTATGTTTTATATATGTATATTATATATGCATGTATGTATATAAGATTCACATCTACAATAACATAGCTTAAAAGAAAAATTGGCAAAGTAAAGGTAAAAATAGCAATCATGTTATACAAATGAGATACAGAGGAAGAATAGACACAGAGGCATTAGAGAGAGGAGAGAGCTCATAGTTTTGAAAACCTATTCACATTGGGAATGGGCTCAATAGGTAACACTATATATATACCATGAAGTGTATACCTTCTAAAATCTATTTAAAAAATAAGCAGGAAAGAGATGAATAGATGCAGAAACAAGGAGTGAGAGAAGAAGATAAAAGAGAGATCCTTGGGGTGAAGGGAGGTTAAGTAATAGTAAACCAAATTATGAAGCAGAATTTAATTAAAGAGGCATCAAGGACAGGAAAGACATGTATATGTGGGGAGGGTGTGGCTGTGAATGTGTATATGTATTTATATATCTATATATGTACACATAAATGTTTATTTTCTTAAATGTAGCTTGCTTAGGAGTGGTAGGGGATTATGAAAGAGGAAAAAAGAATAAAGTAAATGAGCTATAAACAAAAGAATCAAAGAGCAATTTACTTGTAAGTAAAGAAAAAAATGATCATTCATGAATATAATTTCTTCTACTAATACTTTCTTGATCTGGTAATTTGTTGTTATATATTTTGAATCTTGCTTGATGTTCTGCTGGGCACCTGACAATGTTCTTTTTTGTTTTGCTTTATTTTATTTTGTATTTCTTTTCTGTTTTCCTTAACTTTTTTTTTTCAAATAAAAAAATTTTAAATGAGAAGAAAAAAAACTTTAAAATAAAAAAAAGTTAAAAAAAAATTCATTTACCTGAATCAAGATCATATATGAATTGAATAACATTTCCTTTTTGAATAGCTTTTCCCTGATATGGCTCAATAAATGTTCTTTTGTTAACTAAGGAAAAAAGAAAAATCTTAGAATAAATATTCACCATGATGGTGTGGTTATTAATACAGAGTCAGACATCCTAAGGAATGAAATCAAGTGGGCCTTAGGAAACAATAAGGCTAGTAGATGTGAAAGAATTCCAGTTGAGCTATTTAAAATCCTAAAAGATGATTCCGTTAAAGTGCTGCACCCAAAATGTGAGCAAATTCAGAAAATTCAACTTTGGCTGGAAAAGATTAGTTTATGACCAATTCTAAAAAGGGACAATGAGAAAGAATGTTCAAATTACTGAACTCATTTCACATGTCAGCAAAGTTAATACTTAAGATTTTTCAAGTTAGACTTCAGTAAGTAATATGTGAATTAAGAATAAGCAAAAGAGCAGGTTGTTTTTTGAAGAAACAGAGAAACTAGAAACCAAACTGTCAACATTTACTGGATTATGGAGAAAACAAGAGAGTTCCAGAAAAACGCCTATTTCTGCTGCACTAAAAGCCTTTAACTGTGGAAATCACAACCAAATATAGTAAATCTTCAAAAGAATGGAAGTGCCACATCATCTTCTATGTCTCCTGAAGAACTTTTGTATGGGCCAAGAAGCAACAGATAGAACCAACCATGAAACAACCAATAGGTTTAAGATTGGACATGGAATATGACAAGGCTATATATTGTCACTTAATTTAAGTTTTTATTTATTTATTTATTTGGCACATTCTTTATTGATTTATTTCTTTATTTAGTTAGTTCTTCATGTGAAATGTCAGGCTCAATGAATCAAAAGTTGGAATTAAAGTACCTGAGAGAAATATCAAGAATCTCAAATATACAGATGAAATCACTCTAAGGGTAGAAATTGAAGAGGAATTATTAGCAAGTTTCACAATAAGAACAAAAGAGGAGAATATAAAAACCCATTTGAAGCTTAACATCAAAAAACCTAAAATCTTTGCAAGTAGTCCTATCACTTCCTGGAAAATAGAAGAAGAAAAAAAATGGAAGCAATTTCAGATTTTCTGTTCTTGAGCATCACTATAGATCGTGACCAAAGCCATGGAATTAAAAGATGCCTGCTTCTTGGAAGGAAAGCTATAACAAATCTGGACAGCATATTAAAAAACAGAGACATCAATTTGCTAACAATGGTCTGCATAGACAAAGCTTTGGTTTTTCCAGTAGAAATGTAGGGTTGTAAGAGTAGAGAGTGCTAGGCCTAATCAGGAAGACTTTATTTTCCTGAGTTCCAATATGTCTTCAGACACTTTTTAGCTGTGTGAATCTGGGCAAATCACTTAACCTTGTTGCCTCAGTTTCCTCATCTGTAAAATGTGCTAGAGAAAAAAAATTACTATTCTAGGATCCTTGCCAAGAAAATCCCAAATGGGATCAGGATGAGTCAGATAGAATTAAATGAAAAATTTTAGGAAGCTTTTTCTTCTATTAAGTTTACATCTGCTCCTTTACCACTAGTATCCCCATTGCTTCTAATTCAAAAATTGCAAATGTAATCCATTATTATTTAAATGATGTAAGACTTCTGGCAAATGATTGACTCATTGTCCCTTTATTAGGAGGGTAAGTACCTTCCATCCCTGTGTTCTTTGAATCTTTGAGGAGTTCTCTGTCACTTGACAAAGCAAGCATTTCTTTAGCTATCTTTCTTTTGACTAAACCCTTATTTTTTTGAAAGAGTTGATTGGAAACAGGACATAATAACAGAAGATGCCTAAATCGTAGGTTAGAGAGCTAGAATATTCTAAAGGGTACAGGCTATTCCAGTTTCCTCCAGGGGCCATATTGGTCTGCACTGGCTCTTTCTGGAAACAGGGGTTGGCCCTGTGGGTAAAACAATAAATAATGCTATCTTCATGTTCACTTGATCGTTGCCTTTTTAGTGAAATGTGCCAGCTGGCACGTTGCTAGTTGTTGACAGCAGTCAGGATGGGGTTTGTAGCATGGCCATTTGGATGCTAGAGGGAAACTATTATCACATTTGATTTCAGTTCAGGCCTTGAAGCTTGATTACTGCCATCTTCAGCCAGATTTGAATCACTGACCAACAGGAAGAAGATTACACATCTTATGAATATAAAATCCCAGTCTATTTATGGATATAATACCTAATTCTTCACTTTCTAGTACAGAGACTAAACGGAAAATAGAAACAAGAAGTCAAGAGGATTCTGTTGGGATGGGAACAAGATAAATTTTTTCTCCATTCAAAGCTAGCTAGAGGGCCATGAATTTTCAGTTCCAGATCCAACTTAATTGAATCTTTTGGGCTCTGAGTTTCATTCACTACAGGCCAAACACAACTTCCTTGAGGCAAGGGGAAAAAAAGACTTTGAAGGAGCAAAATATGTCCATATGAACTTTCTTGGACAGTAAATAGATTCTAGTTTAATAAAACAATATCAATGCAATACTGATATGTGAAACATATTGATTTGATTAATCTTGAAAATGTTTTAAAACTTTTTCAGTTTTTCAGTTTTAAAAACTACTAGGTCCACAAAAAGTTGGTTAGGCTACTAAAATTAAAGGGTCCTCTTCTCCTTTATAATTTCTACTAATTTCTTTCTACTAATCACCCCAACATTAAGCTCAGAATAGCTGCTGACTCTAATAAAATGCCAAACTCTTCTACAATTAATGAATTCCCAGTTGTATTACTGAAAACTTGAGGACTTGCCAATTTCTATTGTCAATACATAAATATCTGAGGTTTTGCTGACTGAAATGGAAGGAGCAGAATGCCAGTATATTCAAGTTGGTAGGATCCAGGAAGAAAATGGTTGAGGGCAGAAGATTAAAACCTAAACCCAGGTGACTAGAGCCAGAAAATATAATACAATACATTCAATTCTCTTCCTTCTACCCACACAAAGCTCCCATTGACTTTACTTAGGAGTCCTAAAGAGGGACAAAGATAAAATATGTTCACTGATCCTATTGAAACCATGTGCCTTGACTTCCTTTTATGGCACAGAGTCAGACAGGCTCAAGTGACTGTGACAGGTCAGTCTTTAGTGGTTGACTAGTTCTGGGGCTATAGAAGAAAAAAACTAAAGGAATTAGATTCACAGGTTACCAGAAACAAGCAGCAAACCCAAAGAAATGCATTCACTCTTTTAGTATACTTAACATAGGGTGGATACATGGGAAGAAAGTTTGCTTGCCAAGGGCTCTTTTCTTTTTTTCTAAATAGTATTCTATTTTTCTAAATACATGTAAAGATAGTTTTCAATGTTCATTTTTGTAAGGCTTTGTGTACCAAATTTTTCTCTCTCCTTTTCTTCCCTTCCCCTCTCCAAGACAGCAAGCAATCTAATGTAGGTTAAATATGTGCTACTTTATAAATATATTTCCATATTCGTCATCTTGTGCAATAAAAATCAGACCAAAAGGAAAAAAATATATCCATGAGAAACAAACAAACCAAAGGGTGAAAACACTGTGTTTTGATCCACATATAGTTTCTTGCTTTGGATGAGGATGGCATTTTCCATGACAAATCTATTGAAATTACCTTGAATTATCTCAATGTTGAAAAGAGTCAAGTCTATTAAAGTTGATCATCACATAATCTTGTTGTTACTCTGTACAATGTTCTCCTGGTTTTACTCACTTTACTCAGCATCAGTGCATGTAGGCCTAAAGCTCTTTTCTCACCCTAGCACATTACAAATTAAAAGAAAAAACAAGAATGGGAGAAAATAGAGCTACTTGTCCAGGTCAAAGAGCACAGACCATGTGTCAGGAGCAGGAAGAGCACTTTTTTTTCTTCTAATTCACAGAAGGCTGAGTTTAATTGGCAAATATATGAAGAGGGGACCCTAAAACTCTAAAAATCCTTAAAGGAGAAAATCTCCTTCAACTCTGCCTCAGGGAGGGACCCCACCCCAGGGACAAACAGTTTCATCCTTGTTATCTGGGTGGGGTCAGTTCAGTCCTAAAACTCATTGAATTCAATTCAACTTCCAGCTCAACTGAAACCCAGGGAGGAGCCAACTTGGGACTCCACCCACAAGCCACCTTCAGCTTGTAAAGCTCCTATTATAAAAGAGCCCAACTAAAACCCTCTCTTTGCAGATGTTCCAAACATGCCATGCTATGCCATGCTTGGGATGCCAAGGGCCTCTGTCCACTGGAATATTCTTTCCAGTGCCATCCTCTCTTTACCCTCACCTATTTCCCTAATCAGACTTTATGCCTCTTTGTCAGGACTTCCAATCCCTATAGTAAACCCTTTTATTAATCTAGGTTTTTGGGTCTGTAAACTCTTTTACAGAGAACTTCTGTGCCACCAGAAGGAAGTCCCCAAAACTCCTTACCCAAGGGGTTACAGGGGAGCCAAACCTCTCCATTTGGTTCCCTGAACTCCGAACCTGCTACTAGACCTTAATTAACTCCCTGACCACCAGAAACCCTAATTCCTAATTTCATTTTGATTCCCGAAATCTAAACCTCATCATATATACATATGTATTTATTTCTACCATCTTCCCTCCATCTTTCATTCATTGCACATAATTATTCTTACAAAAACAATACTAAAAGACCATGGGATAAAAAGGAAACCCTGAGATGCAGAGAGAAGCAAGGTGAAGAAGAATATGCTTCAATATGGAGCCCAAATGAGAGGCAGAGTTGTAAATGGGGAAAGTAAAAGGGAAGAAAAAAATTTCAAGCACCTACTATGTAGCAGGTACTGTGCTATGCCATTAATAAATATTATCTCATTTGAACAGAGAAGAAATAAGGGTTGCTGATTGAAAGTAAAAATAAAATTAAGAAAGATAATAAATTTAATGATGGAGATAACTTCAGAGGCCACTTAACTTAATTCCTTCATTTTAAGGATACAGAAACAAGATCCAGGGAGAATAATGACTTATTCAAAGTTATGCACATGGTGTTACAAGTAGATTATGAGTCTAGAGATTGTGTTCTTTACAGAATACTAGCTACCTTCCTAGGGAAGGATATTATATTTTCCATATATATGAAGACAGAACAATATTAAGAAAAAATATATTTTCTTGAAGTTAATAGCTATTGGGGGAAAATGTTTTTACTCTTTTACTAACTGCTTGTTAAATATTTTTATACAACTGACATATTGCATTTATTTTGGCAAATAGTCATAGAAAGGAACAGTACTGGACAGTCACAAATAATAATACCATGTGCTTTTTAGTCCTGTGGGTCTGAATTTTTATTTTTATTTTTTTTTTGTACTCCCTTATATCCTTTTCAGTGAAATACTTCTTGTGCACAGACCATGCAAGGACTAGACCCCACATCTTTCTTTTCTTGTTGTTAGCTAATTGCTATTCAGTTCTCAGTACATGAAACACAGAGGGTTTTCTGATCTTTCTGTTAAGTTGTCAGATGTAACTATTTGATGATAGGACTTGATCTCTTTTATGACTTTTTCAGTAGAAAGATGTTGAGCAAAGCACATATAATTACCACAGTATGATTATAGAAATCAATACAAGAATAGCTTGTAGGAAAATAACAACCTACAAGGAAAGATTCCAGATCACTTTTACTTATCTCTCCTCATTCACTCACCCCACTTTTTTTAAAGAGTTGTTGATTTAAATAGCTCACTAATCCCATCATTTTATACATGATGGAACTAAGAATTTAAAAGATCATTTGCCCAAGGTAACCAAGGTAGCAAAAGGCAAAGGCAAGATTTGATGCCAGGTAATTTCTTTGCAAAATTCAGAGTTGCATATATCTTATTGTCCTAAACTGAATTGCATAAATGTATATGGAATACATGATTTGAATTATTTCCTGTTTGATCTTCACGAACAGATCCATGATCTCATCAGTGTGTATTTCCTCCAATGGTCCAGTTTGCATTTCATCTATTACTTTGCAGTCTGTGTAATTCTGGTCCATTTCTTTCTATAAGTCTTCATTAAATGATCCAGCCTACATACAAGAACCCCCCCCCCCCCCCCTTTAAGGTCCTTTAATATCATGGAATTGGCAGTGAAGGGCTGAGGTTCTACATCTGTTGTCCCTTATCCTCATCATTATATGCTCAACCTTTTTCCATATAAGTCATCACTGGTATAATTCTATAATCTATTTATGCATTTCTCTCTTTTACCTCCAAATTATTTACAATTTTTATCCTTTGGAAATGTTGATATACCATGACTTTCAACCAAATAATATTATTGGAAGAATATTGTTGTGAAAATGTGCATGGGATGGGTGCTAGACCCCTCACCCAAATTAACCAATCAGAAACATCTTCAGGTACAAAAAGAAAGCATTTATTTAGTCCCTGCAGGGAGAGGCCCAAGCACACCCAGGAAGCATCTCAGCTTCCAACAACATGTGTCCAACCTGACAAGCCGAAGGCCCGAGTCTTTTCACTGGATGGACTAAAAAGAAGTAACTATTATTGACCAATGGTTACCAATGTTGTCTGCTTCCTGTGGATCATGTCACTTCCTGACACTTCCTAAAGCTTAGGTAAGATCCAACCTTTGGAGACCTTCAGGCCTAGAGATCATGTGGCTTCCTGTAAACTGGGCCCAAGGCCTGATCTTCTGGCTCTGCAGACCTTTGGGAACAGGGATCATGTGACTTAAGCCTAATCTGACCTACTCTGTCTCATAGACTTTTTGAGAAAATTTCACCTTGTCTCACTCAAAGGCAATAAGCATGTTTAAGTGCTAATGTTTGTTTCAGAGTGAAGATTAAGATTGCTAAAAAAAAAGGCTGATTAAATGTTCAAATCAAAAATGGCTCCCTGTTGTCTTTGCATTCAATTCTGGTGGCCAGCCAAAGAAAACTTAGGAAGTTGTCAGGAGATATCTTTGTCATCCAAGTGGAGGCCAGTCTGGAGCATGGATGGGGGAAAAGGCTGCAACAACAGCTTAAGGAGCTCTCTGCCCAGAGACAGCAATGTGGTCAGAGGACTGAGCAGAGAGATTACAGGGGGACCTGTGCTGAAACTGGTGCTGATCAGAAACAGCATTGCCCATAAGCAGTTCTGGCTCACAGCTGACATACAAAGAAGTACAATTGATCACTTACAAGGGGGATTGGCCCCTGGTCTTGGTTCCAAGAAAAAAAAGGATTGCCTGTACCAGAGAACCTAGGTGAAAAAAAAAAATACTTCAAGCAGCCAGGGAAAAAAAAAAAAGAAAGAAAAAAAGGAAAGCAAATATTGTAGAGCCACAGTTATCATCACACAAGATTTAGCAGCTTCTACATTAAAGGAGCAAGAGGTTTGGAATGTAATAGTGCAGAAGGCAAAGAAGCCAGGATTACAACCAAAAATAGTCTATCCAGAAAAGTGAGTAAAATCCTTATGGGGAATTCTGAAGAAATACCGACATTATATTTAATTTAATGAAATACAGGAATTTTAAGCATTTCTAAAGAAAAGATCAGAGCTAAATAGAAAATTTTACTTTCAAATAGAAAACTCAAGAGAAACTTTAAAAGGTAAATATGAAGGAGTAACCATAAAGAACTTAAGTTAGTTAAATTGTATATATTCCTATATGGGAAGATAATACATTCAACTTCTAAGAATTTTATTATTGTCAGTGCAGTTAAAAGAAGTTTACATAGAGGACATGAGGGTGAATCAATTACATTGGAATGATAACCAAAAAATGAAGGGTAAGAAAGAGGGGCACACTGGGAGAAGGGGAAAGGAAAAGCTAAAATAGGAAAAATTTTCTCACATAAAAGAGACATACAAGGAAGAATTTTTATGGTGGAGAGGACAATGGAATAGAGGGGTATCAGGCAATGCTTGGACTTCATTCTATTTAGAACTGATTCAAAGAGGAAAGGATAGCCACATTCAGTTGTAAATAGATATCTAACTTATCCAGTAAGAAAATGGGAGGGAGGGACATGGGGATAATAGAAGAGGAGAGAGAATAATAAAAGGAAAGTCTGCTTAAGAAAGGCCTTGGTTAGAAACAAAATGAATTTTTTTGAAGAGAGACATGATAAAAAGAGAGGGAAAAGAAGAAACAAAATAATATGAGATGGAGGGGAAATAGACAGTTCTCATAATTATGAATATGAATAGAAAGAGGTCACTCATAAAACAGAAGCAGAGAGTATAATAGATTAGAAAGTTAGAATTCCATAATATGTTAAATATAAGATTGAATATAATAATATAAGATAATATATAATAATATAACACACAAAATTAAAATAAAGCACTAAAGCAAAATCTAATATGTTTCAGAAGAAATAAAATGGCAAGGGCACCAACCATGATCTCAGACAAAGCAAAAGAAAAAAAATATAACAAATTAAAGGAAATAAACAAGACAAAGTACATATATAGATCATTAAGTAATATCAAAAATTTTACAAGTTTCTCTGATAGAGGAGTCATTCATTTCTTAAATATATACTCAGTATAGAACTGAGTCAAATTTATAAAAAATGAGAGCCATTCTCCAAGTTGAGAAATGGCAAAAAGGATATGAATAAATAGTTTTCAAAGAAGAAATCAAAGTTATCTTCAGTCATATAAAAATATTTTAAATAACCATTGATTAGAGAAATGCAAATTAAAAGAACTCTCAGGTATCATCTCAAATTGTCAAAAATGGCAAATCCTAGAAGAGATTAAGGGAAAATAAGTATATTAATGAACTGTTGGTGGAACAGGGAACAGATCTAACCATTCCAGAGAGCAATTTGGAACTAAGACCAAGGGGCTATAAAACTATGCATATCCTTCAACCTAGCAATGGCACTACTAGATCTGTATTCTAAAGACATCAAATAAAAAGGAAAAAAAAACCTATAAGTACAAAAATATTAATAGAGGTCTTCCCCCCCTATTACAATCATCAAGAACAAAAATTTATTTTTTAATTAAAACTTTTTATTTTCAAAATATATACATGGATATTGTTCATTATTCATCCTTACAAAATTGTGTTCTAAATTTATTCCCTCCTTTCCCTTAAATCCCTCCCCTAGACAGCAAGTAATCCAATATATGTTAAACGTGTAATTCTTCTATATGTATTTGCACAAATATCATGCTGCACAAGAAAAATCAGATCAAAAAGGGGAAAAAATGAGATAGAAAATAAAATGCAAGCAATGATAACAAAAAGAGGAAAATTACCATGTTGAGATTCACATTCAGTCCCCATCGTCCTCTCTCTGAGTGCAGATGGCTCTCTTCATCACAAGACCAGTGGAACTAGACTGAATCATTTTATTGTTAAAGAGAGCCATCTCCATCAGAATTGATCACCATATAATTTTGAGATAGTATATAATGATCTGGTTCTGTTCATTTCACTTAGTACCAGTTCATGAAAGTCTCTCTCTGCAGTCATCCTGCTGACCCTTTCTTATAGAACAATAATATTCTATAACATTCAAATACCACAATTTATTCAGCCATTCTCCAGCTGATGGGTGTCCATTCACTTTGCAGTTTGTTGCCACTACAAAAGGGGCTGCCACAAACATTCTTGCACATACACGTCCCTTTTCCTCTTTTAAGATCTCTTTAGGATACAAGCCCAGTAGAAACATTGCTGGATCAAAGGGTATGCACAGTTTGTTAGTCTTTTGGGCATAGTTTAAGTTGAATAGCAGGTCTTTTATGTTAGGTTAGAATTTAAAATTCAGGGGATAATAATCAATTGAAGAATGCTGAACAAGTTGTGACATATTATTGTGATGTATAACTATTGTTCTATAAGAAATAGTAGTTTCAGAAAAAAAAAACATGGCATATGAATTGATGCAAAGTGAGCAAAACTCAATCATTATACATAGTAACAGCAGTGTTGTAAGAGTGTAAAGTGTTCATATCAACTATGAAAGACTGGCATACTGTAATCAATAGAATGATCCAAGATAATTCCAAAGGATTAATAGTGAAAAAACCTTCCATCTCCAGAAAGAACTGATGAAATCAGTATAAATTGATGTATAATATTACTTTATGTTTCTTGCTTTATTTTAAAAAAAGTAAAGGCTAATAAGAAAATATTTTTGCATGATGACATGTTTAATTGGTATCATATTCCTCTCAGTGGGTGGGTTAGAAAGATGAGAAGAAAGGAGAGAATTTAGAATTCAAAATTTAAAAAAGAAAAGGATGTTAAAAATAATAATACTATTTCCAAAAATACTTTTAATCTGGGACAGCCCTCAGTTCTTGGGTTTGACACCTCTGGGTTAAGCAATATGACATTTCTTTAGAATTGTGTTTGGATAGAAGCAGTTTGTTGTTGTTCAGTTATTTTAGTCATGTCTGACTCTTCATGAACCCATTTGAAGTTTCCTTGGCAAAGATACTAGAGTGGGTTGTCATTTGCCTCTCCAGATCATTTTATAAATGAGGAAACTGAGGCAAACGGGGTAAGTGAGTTGTCCAGGGTCACACAAGTAGTAAGCTTCTAGAGGCCAGATTTGAATTCCCAGTCTTCCAGATTTTCTCCACACCTTTCTTAAATCTAGAAAATCAGCAAAACAATAAGTCAAACCATAGTTTATGTTTGCCACTTTCTGAAATGTAAATGCAAGGGCTGAAAAATTAATGAGTTTATAAGAGCCTGTGAGATATACTCCAGCATATCCCTTCCTGGTAATTTTGGAAAGAAGTCTTAATTGCAGTGTTCCAAAGAACCTAATTTTGACCTTATGCTATCTTAACATTCTTATTAACCTTTTGGGAAGGAGTTTGCTTTGTCAAGTTTGTAGACGACATAAAGCTAGGAAGGATAGCTAACATCTTGGACAACCAAGTCAAGATTCAAAAGTTTCTCAATTATTGAAGAAATGCTATTGATTATTGAAGGAATGCTATTAATTATTAAAGGAATACTAAGCAAATATATAGAAAAGGAGGTGATTGTCAAAAAGTAATAAGGTAGTTTTATGAAGAGCAGATCTTACCAGACTAAATTCAGACTAAAATGTTGCTATGAATGAGATGAAATTTGATAAATAAATAGTCTTATGTGCATTACAAAAATCAACTTCCCAAAAAATATGGTTAAAAAATCATTTGTTGGAGAGTGGAGGAGAGGAATAAAGGGCAGCTGTGGTTTTTCTGATCTTCAAACTCAATATTAATCAATAGTATAATACTGTAGCTAATAGACTTTAGAGCACATTAGATGGCAGATAGTGTCCAAAACCAGGGAAGAGATAATCCCTCTGTTTTTATGTTGGTCAGAAACTGTAATAGGAATTATTTAGGGAGGGTATTGATAAAGTGATGCAACTAGGTGGCTCAGTGGATACAGTCCTGAACCTAGAGTTAGTGAGATAAATTCATCCTCAGACCTTTATTAACTGTGAGAACCTGGGAAAATTACACTGTTTGCCCCAGTTTTCTCAGCTGCAAAATGAGCTAAAGAAGGAGATGGCAAATTACTCTAGTAATCTTTGCCAAGAAAACACCAAATAGGGTCATAAAAAGTCAGACATGACTAAAATGACTAAATAACAACAAAATTGATAATGCAGAAGTGATGCAGAAGGGAGTAGCCATAAAGGATAAATTGAAAGACTCAGACCATTTAGATTAGAGAAGGAAAGACTTAGAGGGGATATGATAGATATCTTCAAGTATTTGAAATACTGTCATATGACAGAATTGTTATGGTCAGCAAAACTAGATTGTTGAGAAGTCACAATGAGACAGAGGTTGATGTCAAGAAAAACTATCTAATGGGGAGACCTACAGAAAAGCAACATGGTACCAAGCCCTTCTCCTTCTAGACATCTTCAGGCAATGTAGGATGAGCACATCAGACAAAGCTATGGAGTGAATTCTTAATCGGGCATGGTTTGAACTGAATGGCATTATGTTGTTTTCAATCCTGAGATTCTTTAAGAAAAACCTTGACAAACAGATCCATTATATTTATTCACTAAATTTATTATCATTAGTTCTCTCTGTTGAGAATTTTTCATTTTCTTTTTTTCATTCATGTGTCAAATAAAATCTAAAATATTCTATCCAGGAAATGTATGATCAGAAAAAGAGGTGGACCAGATACACAATACTAGTAGAAGCAGTGGTAGATGGTAATGGTTGTAATTGTTTTTTGTCCTTTGTTCTGGAAGAGGCCATGACATCAGGGAGGTGATGCCATGACATGCAAGTGAATTGGATTTAAGTGAGAGTGGGCTGGGCAAGGTCCCCAGCCTCATTTTCCCCTCCAGAACCATGCGGGTCCATTGGTCAGATGTAGATTTGGATGATTGTCGAAGACCCTAGATGTAGTGGGAAACCTTGGCCTTTTTAAGTCTTCAACAAGTCTCATTTAGACTGAGGCAGTATCCATTCAGTCATTAAGGCTAGGTAATAATTGAGGCAAAGAATCTCCACTTTCACCTAGTGCAAAAAAAATCCAAATAAATAAATGAATCTTAGAGAGGAAGACCCTCAAGGTTTCTGGCCAAAGCAGAAATTACTGGCATTTATAATCTGAGTCAATAATGACCATATGGGGCTTGCCCTGGGATCTGTTAGTGGCCAATAAGAATCAGGGTGGTAATAGTAGGGATTATGGTAGCAGCAGCAGTATCAATAATATAATTAGCATTGATACAGTGTTTTAAGGTCTGTGAAGTACTTTACAAATATTTTATCATTTTTTAACTCATAACTTCCCTGAAAGGTAGGTACTATTATTGTTCTCATTTATAGATGAAGACACTGAGACGCATGGTCACACAAATCCCAACTCAAAGTCCAATTGTCTTTTCATTGCATCCCTATCAAGATGGATATATAATACATAAAAGGCTGAGAAATGTAGTCAAATCCATTATGATTTTTTTTTAGTTTTATTTATATGTTTTGTTTTTATATTACAAACATTTGTAGAGTACTCCCATTTCATGAGAGATCTTTCATAACAAAGTGAGAAGGTTAAGTAAAACTAATAATACAGTGACTTCATCTGAAAGTGCATATGGCATTTGAACTTTCTACCTCTCTATTTTTAAATAATTAAAATAAATCTGTTTTCTCTTCCTCCTACACCTCATCCCACTAGGAAAAAAGATAAAGAAAAGAAAAACAGAAAGTCAAGCAAAAAAAAAATTCCTTCAATGTCTGCAATATAAAAATATGCACATTTCATTCTGTCCCCTAAATATGTCATATGATGTTTTAAAAATTTAGTAAATGGGGTTCTTTAGTACTTTGAGTATATATCCTCTAAGGATGAATTATAAGAGATATGCTCCAATCTCACAGCATGAGAAAGCATGGACTTTTGGAGGGAGTACCTTTCCATGTCTGTGCTTTTCTTCCCCTAAAACCACACTCTTAAAATCTTTGACCTATTATAGTATCTGGAGCATTTAAATGCCTGGACTGTAAAGTCCCATCATTTCACATTCCTTGTAAATAGAACATATGTTTCAGATTGAAAATGAGCTGCATAATTCCTGGTCCTTCAGAACTGTGATAGATCTGTGATCTCATCAGGGCAGGTATTTCCTACCAACAGCACAGACTACAGGGAGCCAATGGAGAAGCACTTTGTGGGTTCCTTAATCTGCATCCTTTTTTGAATATTTTGAAAGGTTTGTGATTGGAATGGTGTTCTTATCTTCATATGTCTTGTAGTACTGTAAATTGCAACCCTCTATTCTCTCATCCTATGGAAATCCTATCTTTATTTTCTAATAAATCTTCTATAGAAAAACCTGAATGTTTTAGAGCCCTTTCTTTTGTTCAGTTTAATATTGAAGGGATACAAATGGAACATCTGACTTTTATATTATTGACCCCTCTTATCTATACTTGATTAGAGTGCTCTCTTTTTCAGGCATTTAAAGGATGTCCCAAAAGTTTTAGTTCAGTTTTTAAACCTCAGTATCTTTAATAACTTAAAACTATATTAATTTTTCAAATACTTCTCTCTCTTTCACTGTCTCTCTGTCCTCGTCTCTGATTGTATGATTGTCTCTATTTCCATCTCCAGCTCCATCTCCATCTCTATCTCCATCTTCGTTTCTGTCTCTGTCTCTCTGTTTCTTGTTCTGTCTCTCTCACTCTCTCTATCTCTCTCTCTCTCTCTCTGATATGTATACACACACACACACACACACACACACACACACACACACACACACACACATATATATATATATATATATATATATATATATATATATATATATGCACATGGACATGTATTTTTTGATAAAGTATTTTTTTACTTTTTTCCCCATACAAGTCAACATTAATAATATAGTGTTACCTATTCATGTCTGCCATGCCTCCTTTCATCAATCCCTCTATAGATTATTTGTAATTCTTACTCTAAGGAGATTATGGTATAGATCACTATGGGCAAACTATTGAAGTAAGAAGTATGACCTTTGTGACAATGACTACTGAAAAGAACTTTTCACTTCTTTTTTTTACAGATTTTTTTTCAATTCACTGAAAGACTATGAGGTGCCTAAAATTCAATCCACCCCTATCTCCTTCTGCTTCTTCTTTTCAGCCTCACATAATTATCCATCTGTAGCTCTTGTCCAAGATAGATGGATTGACAGAGTAACTTAACAACCTGCCTTTCTTGTCTGAATATGCTCAGTATATTTTTAATATATTTTACTTTCCTAGTATATATTTTTGAACCAGTATCTTTCATGTAATTCAGTAGTATTCAGGAAGGTATGATATAGACATTGTATTTATAAATGCTCTTGTTCCAAAATTATTTAACTGAAATTTGTAAATATATAATTGAAAAACAATAATTAGGAAACAATATATTAGACACTTCCTGGTGTAGTCTCTGTCATACACACATGCACATTGGAGACATGGAGTTAGTAGTGATCACTCCCCTTGTAATATCATCTCCATATAGAAGTGAGTAGCTAGAGTTGGTGTAGAAACCGGGTCCACAAATTATATGGAACTTCAGGACATTCCTGGTCATCATAAACTGTTGGCAACCCAGGCTTGTTCCTCTCATAATATATTTTGATATAGGCTTTTCTACTTGTTCAATATAATGATTTAGCTGAGGCATTTTGTACATGTGATATATGATGTATGTTTCCAGTCATGTTATCTCCTTTCTAGAAACTTGGATAATTATAACTGACAGAGGCATAGGGAAGACAAGATATTGCGTTGATTATCAGTTAAACTACATCCAAGAACATTTTTCTCTTAGCCAGTACTCAAAGGCTAAATTTGTATCACAGTCACAGGATCCAATTTTCTCAGTGGTCAAGAGACACACTATACAATGCAACTAAAATAGTGATCATGTTACACCTGTACTTCTAAACCTACAGTGGGGTATACAGTGTTCACTTTTAGTATAAGGGCTTATCAAGCCCTTTTCAGGGCTGCTCATCCACCTTTGGTGTCTACCTGTCACTCAATTTTTACCTATGACTCCAAGAAGCTGTAGTATGAATAGTGTCCACAGCCCAGCACACGATCTCAACAAACAGATTAAACCAGATTGAAGTTCAACCACATCAGTGAGTTAGTGAATGTCCACCCTAAGCATGTGAAGATTCCCCACTGAAATGGGTGGATGAAAACAATTTGTTCCAATGACCATGAAGGTAGTTAAATCAGTTGCCATGGAGCACATAGAGCTTGGTCAGAATATTTAAGACTTCTCGGTCATCTACAGCATACAGGCCATCATCGGTCATCTTGATTTTTGTCTTCCCACTGGACTTCAATGACTGAGGAAAAGAGAATGAGGCTGATGCCTTTGTGCAACTGCTTCACTTAAATCCAATTCATATGAGAGTCAAAACATCACCCTGTGATGTCATTGGTCCTCTTCAGAAAAAGAAGGATGAACAACATATTTGTGGCTCTGATAATTTGTATTCTTGTTAGTTTTGAAAAGGCACCCCTTTCACATGATAAATTTCCTGGACTTTCATGCAAAAGGAGCAAAGTGAATAATCTTACCTTTGACTTTCTACAGAAACATTTAACCCTCTATAATTGTGTTTGCTAATATTTTTATAACCATGTCATTTTTTTTTCTGCTAGAATGAAGGGTTCTTGGGGACAGGGCTTACCACTTAAATAGCTTTCTATTGAATTAATTCAGGTCAACTCTGAGATACTAGGAATACAAAACATAGCCTGTCCTAAAGAAGATTACCTTCTACTGGGACTGGATAAATATATACACGTAAATTCAAAACACATCAAAGAAAATACAAATATTTTTGAAAAGAATGTAAGAAAATACCAAATACCTTTCTTGGTGGGAAAAAACAACAAATTGGGAGAATGAAAAAAAAAATCCTCATCTAAGAATTGGCACTTGAGCTGATCCTTGAAAATACTTAGCAGTTCCAAGAAGGAGAGGTAACAAAGGTAGGAGAGATGGGATGTCTATCCATATAGGTAAGACCCTTTGGCTGGAGGTAGAATGTGTGAGACAGAGCAATATTAAATCAATTTATAGAGATAGATTGGATTCAAATATGAATGCCAAATAGAGAAATTTTGATTTTATCCTAGAAGTGACTCCTTATTTAGGGAAACCACTGAAGCTTCTTAAGGAGAGGTGTCAGGACTTTGGACTCTTGCAGGCAGGGAAAGAGTCTAAGTGAATTATCCTCTCCTTACAGCTAATGAACATAATCCATTGCACAAAGCAGTATTTTCAGCAACCACTTTTGGACTGAATTGAATTTAAAAGAAAATATCACCAGAGTATCAATATCAGGTGAAAATCATGACTTGAGGAGACTGTCAACTACCACTGCCTAAAAAAAAAAAAAAAAAAAAAAAAAAAAAAAAGGTTAGGGTATTGAAAGAAAAAAACAAAGTCCTTGACCAGTTCCTTTAGCTAGAGTTACTGTGTATGTCACCCTAGCGACGGAGGACTGCTGAGCAAAGATGTAGGTTTTTTCTTTTCTTTTTTTTTTTTTTAAAGAATGTGCAGCATGTCAAGTGATTCAGAGAGTAAACAGACTCAGGAAGGGCAAATATACAGGACCTAGAGGCTACACAATAGGCTGACCTTCTCCTCAACCTCTCCCCCTCCCCTTTCTTTAACTATACCAAGGCAGTAATAGTAAAAGCAGCCAAAGAAATATAAATGAAAGCTGAGCCTCAGTAAGTGCCCTGGAGTTTTCAGGGATTGAGGACTCTCCATATCTTTGTGCATCAAAGAGCAAAGGCTAAGGGAGAGGGGCGGGGAGCAAGAAAGGATGAGGGAGAGAATATTTACTGATCTGGTGGAGATCTGGTTACCAGCCTGAAAAACAGCAACAGATGTATCTGTGTGATTATCATAAAAGGAATGCTTTTTCAAATAATTTAATCTGTAGGTTAGTGTATTGTATAGATTTGTTATTAATTCCCAAAGGACAAGCAGCAGACGATGGGGGTAATTTGTTTCCCCAGAGGTGCAGAGAGGGAAGACATATGAGCACCTGTGTGTCTGTGAATCCATACTAAGGAGTAAAGGGCAGAAATCAAGATTACAGTATTATTCAACTATTGTCTTCTGCAGAATATGCCACTTCAGTCTTCAGCAAAATGAAAACAGAAACAGTCCCAAGGGATGATAAGCACACTGCTGTAGCTTGAAGTCTACTACTCCAATGTTTAATCCAGCCTGGGTTTGGATGATCAGGTGCTGTCAGAGATTCTCCCTTGAATGTGAAAAGAATTAATGGAGGTGAAATTGCAAGCTGGCAAGTTCTGTCTTTCTCCCCAAAGAGTGAAATCAGGCCAACAAATTTTTTTAGAAACTTCTAAGTTTCCTTCAGAGTTGCAAGATTTGTAGCCAAGAGGGCATCGTCCCTGGGCTTTGGAAAGAGCTCGTGGTTAGCGGTGGGCAATAAAGAATATAAACGAAGCTAAGACAAAATATGAATGAAAGGGAAAGCAGGAGCTCAGATCCCCCATGCTGGGCTTCCCTCAGACAGACTCAGGCTTCATTTTCCATCTGGCACAGGATGGATTTGGAAGCACCCCAGCTGCACTGGCCAAAGGCTTCACAAAGTGTTGTGTCCACAGAGCCTACTCCTGACCCCAACTGGCTGACCCCAGTCCTGTTGTCAGAAGGGGAACTACCTTGGGTAGCCTGGGATCACCAGGGTCAGATCAAAAGGAAAACTGACCCACTCATGGGGTTAGAATCACATTAGAGAAAGACTGCTAATTTTTTTCCATCCCAAGCTGGGGCTGCTTTTGTAACAAGTATATTGTAATATTAATAATAAGAGGAATGGCCCAGCACTTTTCAAGGGAGGGTTTCAAAGTGCTCTCCAAAGAAGGGATGAACATTAATCCTCCATGTGACAGTTAAGAAATCCCAGGCACAGAGTGGGGAAAATAAAGAAACCAGTCATAGGAACTGAGAGCTGGAATCGGAGGCTCACTTCCCAGATTACATTCTCATAGTCACAATATTATCCTGTTCCTCCTCTGAACTATTTTTTAAAATAATTGATATATTTTCTTTTTATTTTCTCATCTATCTCTCTGATGTACTCTGTTCAAAAAGCTATGTTTTGTTACAAAAAATAAAAAAAGAGATGGGGAGAAGAAACTATTTAACAAAATAAACCAACACATCAACTGATTATGATAGTAAATGTATTATATTCCCAAACTTCCCTGCCTCTGAAAAAAAAGGAGTTAAGCTTTGCTATGTTTATAAACAGAGAATTTCATCTGTCATCGTGCTAAAGGTATAAGGTATAAAAATAACACTAAAAATAATTTGTATGTTTTCCTTAAAGGCTTCACAAACCAGGAAATTCAAATGAAAGGAAAATGTTATATATTCCTACCTCAATAAATGTGGAGAGCCCAGACTTCCCAATCAATTAATCAAAAGAATTTTAATTAGATTTTCCAAAAGTCCTTGATCAATTTGAAAAGATTGAAGGCCACTGGATAAAATAAAATGATGCTACAAAGGAAATGTGTTGTAATTGTCTATGGAAACTAGGTCATGTGCTGGTGGTATTACATAAAATATAGGAAAGTTTGAAATGCAGAAGAGAACAGTACTAAACAACCACTTTGGGTGAATAAAATAAGGGGACAGGAATAAAACTTTCGTCTCCTACCTCCCTACACTATCTAGGTGACTAGATTTTGCAGTGGAGGGAATGCTGGCTTAGAGAAGAAGAGTCAAATTCAGAGAGAAATGGGGGCTTTTAATCTTAATCAATAAACCAGTAAATTAAATGAATTAGTCACTCAATAAGAATTCTTACAGTTCACATATTGGTTTCATTTTATAATATGTTATCTGTGATTTATAGTATTTTTATTTTATTAAAATTTTCCTAATTTTATATTAATCTGGTTTCTGTAGTAGTACAGCAGGCAATATGCAGTCAAATGAGCCTGATATCTCTTGCTTAGAGAAAGGAAGACCTGAGTTAAATTCAACCTCATATACTATACAAGTGTCTTAAAATTCTGTCTTCTTCATTTCCTCATCTGTAAATGAAGGAGAATAATAACATTGACCTAACAGGGTTGTTGTGAGAATCAAATGAGAAAATGGTTATAAAAGCTTAGTACAGTGCCTGGCATGTAGTAGGTATCTAATAAATGCTCATTCCCTCCTTCAGTTCAATAAACATTTATTGTGTCTATTATGTGCCAGGCAGGATAGCTAAGTGATACAGTGGATAGAGTGCCAGGCTTGGAGTCAAGTAGACTCATCTTCCTGAATTCAAATCCAACATCAGACTCTTACTATCTGTGTGACTTGAGCAAGTCACTTATCCCTGTTTACCTCAGTTCCTCATCTGTAAAAGAAGGTGAAGGAGAACAACTATAATGAGGTGCTTAAGTTGATGCAGGTGTAAAATAAAGTGTCTACCACTTGACCTAGTGACATTTCAAACCAAAAACCACATCTCCAAAAGGTTTTCCCCCCATCTTTTATCCTCCAACACTCAACAACCCCCCACACTCTACCCCTGCCCATAAGTTCTAGACAATTATGGGAATTGCACCTGCTCACAAAGTCAGAACCAAACCACACCTCAAGGCTACCTCTAAGCCATAAAATTAACATATCAGTAACATGAAGCACCTAGTCCTTCTCACTTTTCCTGTAAATTTATCTTCTTGCTCCTGGTTCCATGCAAAGATAATTTCTTTTGGATAATAATATAGTCATTTTTATTGAAAATCATTTTAATTTGGAAAGGATTAAAAGTAAATTTCTTGTTATTTAGTTATTTTCAGTCATGACTGACTTTTTGTGACACCATTTGAAATTTTCTTGACAAAGATAGTGAACTGATTTGCCATTTCCATCTCCAGATCATTTTATAGATAAGGAAACTGAGGCAAACAGATAAAATTATTTCAGGGTCACACAACTCCATATTTTGAACTCAGGAAGATAAGTCTTTCTGACTCCAGGCCCAGAACTCTATCCACTAAGCCACTTAGCTGCCCCTTTCTATCTGTGAGAGGCAGAAATATGATGCTGGGTCTTCTTTTTTCCTTAGTTATTGCTCAAATTAATTTTAAAAGCATGAATTTTCTTGACCATGCTTTTAAGTCAATGGGCAAATATTTATTGAACACTTGCACTATGCTTGTAGTTTTCATAATATACATAGAACTGTAAGGTGTACAAAAACTTACAGAATCTAATCCTTTCTCTCTAGGATCTTGCAGCCTAGTTGGACAGACAAAATGAAAAAGTATGAGACCATTAAAGAGCACTCTAAAATTGCTTCTGTTCCAGTGTTAAGTGGTAGGCTATGCCATAAATGTTTTTAGAGGTTCAGAGAAAGAAGAATTGGTAGTGGTTGAGTCAATGAAGACTTCTGGCAGAGATTAAAATTTGAATTTTTGCTTATAAAGTAAGATAGATTATAAATACCTTATTTAATAGTAATAATTTTTCTCTGCCTAAGTTTTCTTATTTCTAAAAATGAAGGGCTTGAATTTGATACCTGTAAAGATATGATTGTGTTTTATTTGCATGATATCCTTTTCTATACATATGATGATTAGAATCAGTTCCTACTTTTTAATTAAGGAAATTTAACCAATGAATACTTAAATGAATGTTCCAAAGATAGCCACTCAATAGGAAAGCCAAAATTCAGTTCCTGCCTTTTAAGAAAAGAATTCAGTATACCAACATAACTACAACTTGACAGTAAGTAAGAAGGGGGAAAATACCATGCTTTCCCATGATTCCACCTCAAGGGTATATATATATATATACGTATATATATATATATATATATATATATATTTTTTTTTTTTTTTTTAACCTAAATGACTCCAAGAGAGCTGGATCATACCTTAGTTGAACAATTTCCCCAGAGGCTAGCACCAGTATTCTGTACAATAAAAATGCCTAATCATTTCATAACTCAATCAATAAGCATTTGTTAAGTTCCTCCTATAAGCCAGGCATTGTGCTAAGTGCTGAATCAATGAATTAAAAAGCATTTTTAAGTGCCAACTATACATCAGGCACTGTATTAAGTGTTGAAGATACAAAGACAAAAGTGAACAGTCACTCCCCTCAGGGACTTTACAATTCAGAAAGGAAAAAGAAAATGAGTGTGTTTGTGTGTGTTTCCCTGTAAGAGAGGAGTAGAGAGGGAAAGAGCATTGGTAGGTGCTTTTGTTATTCCAATTTTACAGGTGAAGAAGTTGAGGCAACTAGAACTTAAGTAACTCACCCCTGGTCATAGTAAACATCTAAGGACAAGTTTGAATTTAGGTCTTCCTGATTCCAGGACTACTGCTCTATCCACTATGCTAAAGAGATTTCAGACAGAGGTCTCTAGTTGGTGCAAGAATCAGGAAATGTTGATAAATGACAATAGATGGATGAAAGAAAGGGAAGGGAAGGGAAGGGAAGGGAAGGGAAGGGAAGGGAAGGGAAGGGAAGGGAAGGGAAGGGAAGGGAAGGGAAGGGAAGGGAAGGGAAGGGAAGGGAAGGGAAGGGAAGGGAAGGGAAGGGAAGGGACAAGGGAAGGGAAGGGAAGGGACAAGGGAAGGGAAGGGAAGGGACAAGGGAAGGGAAGGGAAGGGACAAGGGAAGGGAAGGGAAGGAACAAGGGAAGGGAAGGGAAGGGACAAGGGAAGGGAAGGGGAGGGACAAGGGAAGGGAAGGGAAGGGACAAGGGAAGGGAAGGGAAGGGACAAGGGAAGGGAAGGGACAAGGGAAGGGAAGGGACAAGGGAAGGGAGAAGGGAAGGGACAAGGGAAGGGAAGGGGAGGGACAAGGGAAGGGAAGGGAAGGGACAAGGGAAGGGAAGGGAAGGGACAAGGGAAGGGAAGGGAGAAGGGAAGGGAAGGGAAGAGAGAAGGGAAGGGAAGGGAGAAGGGAAGGGAAGGGAAGGAAGAAAGGAGGATAGGAAGGAAAGAAAAGAGAAAAGAAGGAAAGAGGAAAGGAAAGAAGGAAAGAAAAGAGAGAAAAGAAGGAAGGAAGAAAGGAAGAAAAGAAAGAAATGAAGGAAAGATGGAAGGAAGGAAACTCTTCTTCATTAATATCCTTTTTAAAGACTGAATAGAATGTCAGGTTCCCCTTTTCACTTAAACACTTTTCTGATCCTTTTGTAATTTCAGTATTAAAATGAATACCACCTTTGACTCATTGAAGTGGAAATTCATCCTCATTTCTGAGGGGAATACATTCTTACTTAGAGATATAATAAAGAAATCAGGCAATGGTACACTATTAAAGAGGATGGAGTCTTTTAAAAGAGGGCCCCTTCATTTAGGTAACCATCCTGGCTTATTGAAGACAGTTGAGTAAAGCAGTCCTCAGAGACGGCCAGGATTTCTAATATAGCCCTGGCTGGATGCCACTGCAACTCCAATCCTTGCTCTTTAAATCCCAAGGCTCTTAGGGTTAGGCAGTTTTCCCATCTTTGGGGGCTGCAAGCACTAACATAGCCAAATATATATGTGAGTAGCTGAGAAAATAATCTAAATTAAATCTACAATTCTCTTAATAACCTCATGACTTTTCTTTAATATAACTCTCTAAAGATGCTGGCCATGAACATAGAGCATGAAGTTTTATCAACTCCACCCTGCACAGTTACTTGGGCAACTTTATGCCATAACATTTGTTTGCATTTAAATCTCTCTCCTCCCAAGAACCTGGAATTGAGTGGTTACACAGAATCAGCTGTCAAACTTGGCACCAGAGAGTCACATTTCCATGCCTGAGAAAGCACGTATATTTCCCCAAGAAGTCAGGATGTGAGAAACATTCATTACAACTCATGAAATGAGTGCAAGTTTGTATTTTGGGAAGTTTCAAAGTAGAATGGTTTCACACCCCAAACAGAGCTCTTTTCATAAAAAAGCAAATGGCTACTTTCTGAGAAACAACACATCTCTTAAATATTACACTTTTGTTTAAGACATGTGATTTGTGAGTCTAAATGTCTTAGAACTTAAAAATATACACATGCAGAACTGAGATGGCACATATTTAAGTGAATTTGATTTCATTCTGATTCTATTGCTAATTTAAAAAAAAACAACAACTATTTAATACACTCCATGAGACACGAAAGATGAATATAGGCAGAATCCCTTCCCTCAAATTTCTCATTTAGGTAGAGTGAATTGGATAAAAGGATAAAACAATTAACAAATAACTAGTATAAAGTTAAGAACTAATAAGTGTTAAATGGCAGGTAAAACTAATAAGCAAATTCAAAGTAAGAAAGGAATACATCTATTTGAATGAAATTAGAGAAGATTTTATGGAGGAGATGACATTCTCAAGTAAAAAATGTGTTTTGTTAATGTCTTTTTGTACTTTTATTCTATCACACATACACACATGTTCCTGAAAAGTGTCACATAAATTTTTAAATCCTATTTTTTTTACTTAAGTTCATTGTAAAATTGGAACTATGTCTCTGGAGGTTTCTAATTGGGAGGCATAAGAATATAGGCAGAGGAGGAATGTTGAATGACTAAATCATGAAGGTTCTCACCATGGAATAAAAAAAGAGGAACCCAATTCTTGCCTCAAATAGCTATTAGCTTTATTAGCTTATGATCTTAGCAAGCTCCTTAACCTCTCCCAGTCCCTTTTTGTCATCAGCAAAATATATATATATATATATATATATATATGTGTGTGTGTATATATATATATATATATATATATATATATATATATATATAACCATTATCTTCACAGAATAACGTTGAAAGTCAGATTTTTGTAAAGCACTTTACAAATCTCAATTGCACTAAATTTAGTTATCATTATTCATAAATGCATACATGAAATGTTTAAGAAATACAAAACAATACAATAAAGTCTAAGCATTAGTAATAATACTCAATACCTATAAAAGAGAAAATTACTTTATGCTTAACTTATTCATGGATATTTAATCCCACAATAGTTATTGAGGATCTATTACATGTCCTCTTATACTAAGGGACTTCCACATATATAGTGATACTTCTTAAACACTCTTTATCTCCCAATTTCTCAACTTTTGCTTATTTTCTGCATCTCAAGACCACAACTACACACAGAGGTAATCATACTTTTGATCATAACCCACAAATGTACCACTTCCAGTATCATGATCTCTGAAAAAAATTTATTTGATTACAATCAACAGTTATTCTATCCCTCCCTTAACTTAAAGAATGCAAATCCTGTTCTTTGTCCTCACCAAGACCTTCAATTCCTTCTTCTTTCAGTTCTTTCCCAAGCCATCACTTTTGTACATCAGTACATCACTCTTGGTGATGCCAGTTCAACTCAAACCATTCTTTTCACTAGATGACTTGGCCTCTGATCCTATCCCTGATCCTACTAATCTTCAACTTTGTATTGGCCCCATCATCTGCTGCCTTTGCTCCTATTCATGTGCTGTTGAATAAAAATGGTAAAAATCACAAAATGTTACTAATTCCACTACAGGTTTGTTACATAATATCTCAACTGGGATCTCACTGTCGCAAGATACTTGTTTTATACTTCCATAAGTGACCCATTTTTTCCACTCATCACAGTGGTTTTTTTCAAACATTTAAATTTCTTCTCAAACCTCCAATTCCCCTCCCCTTATTCTATCTGCTGAGAACCATACTTTATATTTCCCCCAAAATCCACCAAGATCTTCTCCTTTTTTTCTCCATCTTACATGCCTCAGATGTCCTCTGTTACTATCTTCTTCACTGTGTTTCTTATATGAAGAAGTTGCTTTTCTATAGTATAGCAAATCCTTCTATGTACCTATTTGAATCTCACCTTCTCCAGCAAATTGCCCCTTCCGTCATTCCCATTTTCTCACTTATTTTCAATCTCTCTCTGTCTACTGAGAGGGGAGAAGGAGAAGGAGGGAGAAGATTGAAAATACACTCTGTAGCTTTCAAAATCCCTCATTTATATTCTAAAACAAATCTTTTGTTAGATCAAATAATTTAGGTAAGTGACTTTTAAAAGTGAACAATTTGATTTCAGATAAAGTGGGGAGGGGACCCAGAAATTCCATAATAAGGAACAAATGAATGTATTCACTAGAGGACACACACCAGTACTGAATAACCAAACATTCTTTGAAACATACATGGTACCAGGAAACCTAATCAAAAGTGGTTTTTACAATTTCCTATCTATATTAATTGGTTGATTTATGAATATTTTAATTTTGAATTGTTATATTTTGGTGACTCCTTTAAAAGATATTGCTGTATAAGAATTCCATATTTCATACATCTGTATTAGAATCAAAGACACTCCCTGTCAAAATCTTCCCATAAGATGAAACAATAGTTTTGAATGTCAAAGAATGTAACAATTAGATAATACCTTGAGATAATTGAGTTCAACTCTCTTATTTAGCAGACTGGAAAACTGAGAAAGAAAGGTGAAGTGATTTGTTTTATTCTATACAACAGAAAAGGAAGGAATAGAGAAGAGAAATGCTTTATAAGACTTCTTATTGTGTTTATAGAAAATCAAGTATATTGCAGCTGGCACTTTCTGCAATTCCCAGGATGCTACATCCTTAGCTAACCAACTTGCACAATTAATGAGATTTTTTTTCTTTCTCTCTCTTTCTTCCTTCCTTCCTTCCTTCCTTCCTTCCTTCCTTCCTTCCTTCCTTCCTTCCTTCCTTCCTTCCTTCCTTCCTTCCTTCCTTCCTTCCTTCCTTTCTTTCTTTCTTTCTTTCTTTCTTTCTTTCTTTCTTTCTTTCTTTCTTTCTTTCTTTCTTTTTTCTTTCTTTTTTCTTTCTTTCTTCATTCCTTCTTTGTTTTCTTCTCTTCTTCCTCCTTTTCTTCTTTTTTATTATTTCTTATAAACGATGGCTTTATGAATGAAGGAGGGAAAGAGAGATATGGTGGGAAATGGAGGTGATTAAAGAAAAATATACCTCTTATCAGGACTCCATTTTGTCAATCTACGTTGTAAAGAAATCATAATAATCTTCATAATAATGAAGAAAAATAATGCTCAGTACTATTTTAGGAGAATAAAGTTGTATACATAGTGAGCTTTGGACCTAACACTCTGTGTTAAATTAATAACCTGAAGAGAATGATTCAGGTAAAACTGATGAAGGTTAAAAGGATACCTAGAAATGATGAAATGAAAGAAAAGAAAAAGAAATTAGGAATTTAGGAAGGATGGAAGTTAGGGAAGAAATTGAAAAGGAAAGAAGGGAAAGAAAGAAAAAAGTAATGAAGAAAAAGACTGTGATTTCAGAGTAGGAATCCAAAAAGAACTCATCAGGCTAGAACACACAGTTGAATATGAAAATACAAAATATTAAAGGGATGGTTATACAAAAGTTTCTCAGAAAAAAATTATGGAATGTAGTGAATCAAAAGTTAACAGGGTAATATAGTAATAATACTACTACTATTAATAATAATAAAACTAATGTGATCTTCAGTTACCTAATACTAATCTGATTAAAAATGTAGAAGGGGGATGAGGCCAGCTGCCACTTAAGGTCTCACAAGGCCCTCCCCTATACCCAAAGAAAGAAAGAACAGTCAAACAGAAGAGGGTCCCCTTCCAGACCTTGGGTTGCCTAATAGCTCTCAAGCTCATGTATTATAGCTCAGTAGAAAGAAGAGCATTTTTCTACCAAGCCTCTGAAAGTTAGTCATTTTTATACTTTGGTGTAAGCAGAAAGAAGAGGCCCAAGAATCAGAGATGTTTCTTTAGTGTATCCACTGATTTTTATATCAAAAGAACCTTTGCAACCAACAGGAAGCAATCAGAAGGTTCTTTTCAGTTCTTAAACAGTAAAGGAAAGGAAGGTCCCTCCATATTCAATCCCAAAGATAATGTTACAGACAAATGGACAAAATGAGAAGAAGCATTCCATTTGGATGAATTTCAAGAGTCGAGACTGAAGTTACTACTGGGCTTATATCCCAAAGAGATCTTAAAGAAGGGAAAGGGACCTGTATGTGAAGAATGTTTGTGGCAGCCCTCTTTGTAGTGGCCAGAAACTGGAAACTACGTAGATGTTCATCAATTGGAGAATGGCTGAATAAATTGTGGTATATGAATGTTATGGAATATTATTGTTCTATGAGAAATGACCAACAGGATTATTTCAGAAAGGCTTGGAGAGACTTATGTGAACTGATGCTGAGTGAAATGAGCAGGACCAGGAGATCATTGTACACTTCAACAACAATACTATATGATGATCAATTCTGATGGAGGTGGCCCTCTTCAACAAGGAGATGAACCAAATCAGTTCCAATAGAGCAGTAATGAACTGAACCAGCTACACTCAGCAAAAGAACTCTGGGAGATGATTATGGGGTGGGGAAAAGGAGGGGAAAAATTGGAACAAAAGATTTGACAATTATCAATGCTATAAAATTACCCATGCATATATCTGGTAAATAAAAACTATAATTAATTTTTAAAAAGATAATGGGCAGGGTGAGTTAAAAATAAAACACTACTAAGGACAGGGTGTAAAGAGAGAACAAAAGTATATACAAAAGAGAAAATAGGATGGAGGGAAATACAAAGCTGGTAATCAGAACTGTGAGTCTGAATGGGATGAACTCTCCCTTAAAGAGGAAGCATATAGCAAAGAGAATTAAAAAAAACAAACTCCTGAAATAGGTTGTGGTTGTTTAAAAAAACACATTTGATATCATGGGATACATACAGAGTAAATTTATAAGATTGGTGCAGAATTTATTATGTTTCAGCTGAAGCAAAAAAGCAGGGGTAGCCAATCTGATCTCAGATAAAGCAAAAGTAAAACTATATCTAATTTAAAAAGGTAAGGGAAGTAGGTATAGCTTGATAAAGGGTACTCTAAACAAAAAAGTAGCAACAATGTTCATGTATATGCAACCAAGAGTTAGAATACCCAAATAAATATTATGGAATATTATTGTTCTGTAGGAAATGACCAGCAGGATGATTTCAGAAAGGCCTGGAGAGACTTACATGAACTGATGCTGAGTGAAATGAGCAGGACCAGGAAATCGTTGTACACTTCAACAACAATACTATATGATGATCAGTTCTGATGAATGTGGCCATCTTCAATAATAAGAGCAGTAATGAACTGAACCAGCTACACCCAGCGAAAGAACTCTGGGAGGTGACTATGAACCACTATATAGAATTCCCAATCCCTCTATTTTTGTCCGCCTGCATTTTGGATTTCCTTCACAGGCTAATTGTACACTATTTCAAAATCTGATTCTTTCTGTACAGCAAAACAACTGTTTGGACATGTATACATATATTGTATTTAATTTATACTTTAACATATTCAACATGTATTGGTCAACCTGCCATCTGGGGAGGGGGGGAAGGAGGGGAAAAATTAGAACAAAAAGTTTGGCAATCGTCAATGCTGTAAAATTACCCATGCAGATATCTGGTAAATAAAAACTATAATTAAAAAAATAGGAAAAAAAGAGTAAAGACTGGAGGTGGAAATAATAATTATCCACTAAGCATCCCCTCCATGTTTAGCACTGTGCTAGAGGGAGTATAAAAGACAAGAGTATAAAATGTGATCCTTAACATCAAAAACTTTAAGATTTAGTAAGAGAAACAAAAGTAACAGTGTATGAAACAGGATACTTTTTATTACACAGCTATAAATGCTAAAGGCTATCAGAAAAAAATACAGAGGAGGACCTGGGAGAAACAAGATGTGAGCCCTGAAAGGGATTTTTTAAATTGTTGCTGTTGTTCTTCCTTTTGTTTTTATTTCAACATGTAGAAAAGGAAACCACATGATCAAATGGTATTCAATAGATGTAATAAATGTGTGTTTGTTGGCTGTGAGTCTAGTTTTACTAAAATAATATATATTTGTATAGAGTAGTGAGAAATAAGGCTTGTGGGGCATGAGGTAGAATGTATTGAAAACATCCTATAATTATCTACATTTAATTTTTAATTAAAAAATAGTATGGTAGGATCTAGAGTTGGAAAGAAAGTGGGAATTCATGTATTCTAACCTTTTAATTTTACACATGGGGAAAATAAGTTCTTAAGAAGTCTAGTAACTTGCCTAATGTCATACAAGTAGTATGTATTTGAGCTAAGATTTGAGTCTAGATCATCTGATTTGAAAAGCTGCACTCTTTCCAATACTTTAAGGAAATTACTTGGTGAAAGAGGAGATTATTGCAGCAATATATAAGCAGGGTGATTTGGAGAACAGGCATCAAGAGGTCAATAATGGAGATTGTTGAAGTATAAATTAATAATAGTGTGGACAAGGACAGCAACAGTAGAAATAGAAAGGAAGAGTAAATACATGAAACATTTCAAAGGAGACATTGTGACCAAATGATTAGAAACAGAGGCTAGAAGAAAGCAATGAGTCAAAGACGAATCAAAATTTTCAAGTCTGGGTAATAAAGAGAATCACTCACAGAGACAAGAAACTTGGGGGAAAGAGATGATGATCTTAGATTTATACACATAGAGTTGGAGGTAATGGCAAGTGGTGATGTCTAATTGGTAATTGCAGACAGCGAATTGGAAATCAAAACAGAGGTCAGGAGATCAGAGTTAGAGAGAAATCTAATAGTAGATAAACCAGTAAATATAAAAAATACCATGATCCATTTTTAGATAAATTTTTTACATAAGGACCTGGACAAACTGGAGTATGTCCAGAGAAAAGTAACATATGCAAATCTCTCCACATGTACACATACAAATATACATATATATATATATATATATGTATATATATATATATATATACATGCATGCAAATGAGAATAATCAATAAAGAAGAGAAAAGCAACAGACTTAAAATTGTACTGGACATTACAATTATAATTCAAGAATGATAGTATTCTTGTAGACACATTGTTTTCCCTTTTTCCAAGGTATTCCTTTAATTCTTCATCTTGGATGGGACTAGACTCTAATAATCAAGACTGAGTTTGGACAGATAATGAATGGAAATGGCAGAAATTATTTAATTGTCTAAAATGGATTATCTGGGTAAGCTATGCATTTCAATTTTCCGTGTTGTTTTATTGTCTATTTCCATAGATACTTTAGGGTTGCCATATGAGACACAGTAAAATTTACCTCAGCATAACTTGACTACATTCCTGAGTTGGGAAAGGGCAAAATTAATGACTATTAGCACATCTGTAGCTTTTTATATTTTCAGTGTGTTGAATAATCATTAATTGGTTACTGTTTATCATTTCTGAGGGATGATGTTAGATCCCTGCAGGGCTGGCTGGCCAGTCAAAAGCCTCAGGCAGGTTGATGGGATGCTTTGGATTTGCTGGGGCAAGGTCAAGTTCATTTCCAGGTTGTTACCATGGAGATACATGAGAGTGGGGGAAAGAATAAGGGCAGCACAAGGGAATCATCACCAGGGAAACGCAAACCAGGGTACAAGGCATGGAGGAATCAGCAATAAGAAGAAACAAAATGCTGGGAGCTTTCAAGAAGCAATAATCCTGACATTGTTCATTCACTGAGTCCAGGCTCCTTTGAAACACCTGTAGGGCTAATGAACTGGGCAAATAGCCCACCGACAGCTGTAGTGGCCAAGGGCTTGCTGCACAGGTGGAAAAAAAATTATGATCGACATAATAGGGAAGCATTATTTAACAGTGAAAAGGGTCAAAATGGAATGAAATTTAAGAAAGGAGAATTTAGTCTGAATATCAGGAAGAATTTGCTGACAGTGATACGTGACAGATTGAGAAAGGACACCATCCAGTAATTATAAAATTAGACTGGACAAAGATTATTAAAACATATATCAATGAAATTCATCCTTCACTGACCAGAAGGTAGACTAGACAAATTAATAAATATTTCCTAACTATACTTCTTATAATATATATTGTTTGGGCATCAGGTAAAGCCAGTGAGAGCAAGGACAAGTCTCTCTTGTGACAAAAATTCATTTAAGTACAGAATTCCTGGTCTAGAATAAGAACAAAAAATTTCAAGAATAATCAAAATAAAGGAGTTCTCCTTGCCTTCCATTCCTACTCATCCATCTGGGAGAAGCATGTTGTCAACAAAAGAGACAAAGTACTGAAAATATCCATGAATAAATAAATGATACACCAATATCCCTTTTAATTAATGCCAATTAGTTATAATTGGAAAATGAAGTAATAAAACAGGAGAGTGACTTGAGGAAGGTGAGCAAGATGAAATTCGTGTAAGCTATCCAAAGAAATGAAAATTTAGTGAGAAAGGGGAAGACTTATGAAGGATATGAAGGATAAATTTGGGATTTTATACATATATAAATATGCAACTGATTTAAACTAAAATATTATATGCTACAGTTTCTATTGCTTTAAATCTGCAAAAAAAAAACTTTCACATATATAATTGCTGTCATTTATATAGGTTTTCATAATAACAAGGCAATTTACATATATTATCTCATTTGATCTTCATATAACCCTAGGAAATGTGCTATTATTATCCTCATTTTTAGCTGAGAAAATTGAGGCTCAGAGACTTTGAAGTAATTTATCTGAAGACATACACAAAACTAATAAATATGAGTTAAGATTTGAAGATGTCTTCTTTACTCCAGGTCCATTACTCTAACAAGTAATCCCTAATGTCTCATTTGATATACAGGATAATATTGTTAAAAAAAAAAAAAAAAAAAAAAAAAAAGGAAGGGAATCCATAGGAATTTGTTAAGCATTTATGTTGCTCTAGGTACTGCTACCAATCTAGGATTCAAAGACAAGACATCATAATTTCCAACTTTAAGAATTTTAGTCTAATGGAAAAGATAAGATGTATAATAAGCTAAGTGTGAATACAATTTAATTTGGGAAAGAGTTATGTTAGCAAGGAAATGACAAAAAAAGTTTCAGGTGGAAGGCAAAACTTGAACTGAGTCTTTAAAGGTTTCCAAGAAGTTAAGGTAAGGAGGGAGTTCATTCTAGCCTTAGATACAAGTATACAATGCAAATGCACTGGAAAAGAAGATGGAATTTCTTGTTTATGGAATAGAAAGCAAACCAGTATGCATTGACCATAAATAGCACAAAAGCGTGGAATATATGAAGACTAAGAAGTAGGATGGCATCTAGTTGTAAAAATCACTAAAGGTTTGCTAAAGTAATTTATCTTTGATCCTTGCTATTTTTTGTCCTTGTTTTCCTTTTTTTTCCCCCAGTACTTTCTTTTTTTATTATAGCTTTTTATTTACAAGATATATGCATGGGTAATTTTTAAGCATTGACAATTGCAAAACCTTTTATTTCAATTTTTCCCCTCCTTCCCCCCACTCTCTCCCCCAGATGGCAGGTTGACTAATACATGTTAAATATGTTAAAGTATACGTTAAATACAATATATGTATACATGTCCATACAGTTATTTTGCTGTACAAAAAGAATCAGACTTTGAAATAGTGTAAATTAACCTCTGAAGGAAATAAAAAATGCAAGTGGACAAAAACAGGGATTGGGAATTCTATGTAGTGGTTCATACTCATTTTCCAGAGTTCTTTCACTGGGTATAGCTAGTTCAATTCATTACTATTCTATTAGAACTGATTTGGTTCATCTCATTGTTGAAGAGGGCCACCTCCATCAGAATTGATCATCATATAGTATTGTTGCTGAAGTGTATAATGATCTCCTGATTCTGCTCATTTCACTCAGAATCATTTTATGTAAGTCTCTCCAGGCCTTTGTGAAATAATCCTGCTGGTCATTTCTTACAGAACAATAATATTCCAAGATTCATATACCACAATTTATCCAGTCATTCTCCAATTGGTGGGCATCCACTCAGTTTCTAGTTTCTGGCCACTACAAAGAGGGCTGCCACAAACATTCTTGCACATACAGGTTCCTTTCCCTTCTTTAAGATTTCTTTGTGATATAAGCCCAGTAGTAACACTGCTAGATCAAAGGGTATGCACAGTTTGATAACTTTTTGAGCATAACTCCAAATCTTTCTCCAGAATGGCTGGATGTATTCACTATTCCACCAACAATGTTATCAATGTCCCAGTTTTCCCACATCCCCTCCAACATTCGCCTTATCTTTCCCTGTCATTCTAGCCGATCTGACAGGTGTATAGTGGTATCTCAGAGTTGTCTTAATTTGCATTTCTCTGATTAATAATACCATGGAGCATCTTTTCATATGGCTAGAAATAGTTTCAATTTCAATATCATACTTAATTTTTCTAATATTCTATTTACCTCTTTATTTCTTTCTTATTTGTTTTGTGGTTTGATTTATCTAATTCTGAGAGTGCAAGGTTGAATCTACCACTATTATAATTTTGCTGTATATTTCTTCTTGCTACTCTCTTAACTTCTCCTTTAGGAAGTTAGATGCTATACCACTTGGTGCATATATGTTTAGTATTGATATTGCTTCATTGTCTGTGCTACCCTTTAGCAAGATATAGTTTCCTTCCTTATCTCTTTTAATTAGATCAATTTTTGCTTTTGCTGGATCTGACATAAGGATGGCTACCACTGCTTTTTTTACTTCACCTGAAGCATAATAGATTCTGCTCCAGCCTTTTACCTTTACTCTGTATGTATTTTTCTGCTTTAAATGTGTTTCCTGTAAACAACAAATTGTAGGGTTCTGGCTTTTGATTCAGTCTGCTATCCACCTCCACTTTATGGGAGAGTTCATCCCATTCACATTTACAGTTAAAATTACTAATTCTGTATTTCCTGCCATCATATTATCCCCAGATTATGCTTTTCTTTTTCTTGTTACCCCCATACTCCCTTTCCCAGTATTAAACTTATGGGGACAACTTGCCTCATGCAACTCTCCCTCTTTAGAATCCCTCCCACCTTCTTTGAATCCCTTTCCTTTTCTTGTACCTTTCCCTTATTACTTTTTTTCCTTTTCCCTTTTCCTCTCCCACTTTTAAATCAGGTGAGAGAAGTGTCTCTGTAAACCAAATATGTCAATTATTTTCTCTTTGAGCCAACTCTGATAAGAATAAGATTCACACAATGTTCCTCCCCCTCTCTAAATTCCATCAGATATGATAGGTTTCCTTTGCCTCTTCATGGGATATAGTTTCCCTCTTTTTATCTTCCCTTTCCCCTTTTTATGATACTATCCCCTTTCCATTTCTACTTCCCTTTTTTGTTATATCAGTAAAATCAAATTATACATGTACTCTTTATGTATATCCATAACAGAACTATAGTTCTCAAGAGTTCCTTTTTTACATTTTTCTTCTTCTCTTGAGTCCTATAGTTGGAGATCAAAATTTTAATTTTGTTCTGGTTTTTTCCTTAGAAACAAATGGAATTCATCTGTTTCATTAAATGTCCATCTTCTTCCCTGGAAGAAAATGCTCATCTAAGCTGGATAGTTTGTTATTGGTTGCATTCCAAGTTCTTTTGCCTTTTGGAATATCAGATTCCAGGCTTTTCGATCTTTTAATATAGAAGCAGCTAGATCCTGAGTGATCCTTATTGTGGCTCCTTGGCATTTGAATTATTTTTTTTTTTCTGGCTGCTTGTAATATTTTTTCCTTAGTCTGATAGTTCTAAAATTTAGCCACAATATTCCTTGAAGTTTTTATTTTAAGGTCTTTTTCAGAAGGTGTTCAATTCTTCAATGCCTATTTTATCTTCTGATTCTATTACATCTGGGCAGTTCTCTTTGATGATTTCCTGTAAAATAGTACCCAGGCTCTTTTTTTCATCATAATTTTCAGGAAGTGCAATAATCCTCAGATTATCTCTCCTAGATCTATTTTCTAGGTCTGCTGTTTTTTCCAAGTAGATACTTAACATTTTCTTCTAATTTTTCTTTTTTCTTTTTGATTTAGCTTGACTGATTCTTGATGTCTCAATGAATCATTCATTTCTTTTTTTTCAGTTCTGATTTTTAATGAATTATTTTCTTCATTAGCTTTTTTGCTTCTTTTTGTATATGTCCAATTGGGTTTTTAAATGTTTTGCTCTAAGGAACTTTTTTTACATTTCACTAATTTTTTTTTTTTAATTGAGTTATTTTCTTGTTCCAATCCACAGATCTTACTTTCCAGGGAGTTCTTTATCTTTTCCAATTCACAAATTCTGTTTCCCTGGGAGTTCTTTACCTTTTCCAATTCATTTTTCAGGAAGTTGTTTTCTTTTTCCACTTTATCTAATTTTTCTTTAAGTGAGTTATAAGCCTTGTCTGTACTCTCTTGAATAGCTTCTCTTTCCTTTCCCTATTTTTCTTCTAAGATTTTTTATACTTTCTTCTAGGAGAGCCTTTTGTGATGGGGACCAGGTTACATCCCCTTTTGGGGTTTTGCCTGGAGACTGTCTGCTATTAGTCTCCTGGGGGTTGAAAATCTGCTCTCTTTCTGTATAGAAGCTATTGGTGGTCCGTTTAGCTTTTTTACTCATTTTTTTAAAGCCCTTAGGTCTGCCTTCAGGGCAAGGAGATTATCAGCTTCCTCTGCAGAACAGAGATAGATGCCAATGGGCTGCAAAGAACAGCAAGGTGTGGGAGTGCTCTGGGAAAAGCTCCACACTGGAAGTGTCTCTGCCCGGGGTAGCACTGGCCGAGCTGAGGAAGTGCCCTGCTAAAACATCTTGCTGTGTGGATTAACAACTGCCCTTGGCCTAGAGGCTGAGCAGTGAAAGTGTCACTACCCCAGGCAGAAGCCCACTGTGGGTATTAGCAGTTGCCCTGTAAATCACCCTTCACAGCACTGGAGTGTCAGTTGTGCTGCAGAAGTACTCTTGCTCCAGGCTGAGTCCTCCACTGTGCAGATTAGAGGCTGGCCCAGCGAAAGCCCCCATGCTACAGAATGCATCTGCACAGCTGAGCTATGGCCTGTGCTGAGTCACACTCACTTCTGGTTTTGGGTGGGTGTAGCCAGATCCTATTAGATTCTGATGTTTTTTGGACTATATTCTACCTTTGGCTTTAACTTCTCTGATGATCTACTGCTTTGCAACCAAAGCAGAGCAGTCAACCTGTGGTAGAGTCCTCCCTGCAAATTCTCCACTCTCTGAGATGGCCCCCGCCCTGTCTACTCTGTATTCTAGCCTCTCCTATCTCCCTACTTGTACTGGCCTGTTCCTGCTGAGCAAGACAAACCTTTTCTGGTGATCTTCCAGATTATCTTTGACTGGTAAATTGTTGTACTTCCAATCTTTGTGAATTTTACCAGTGAAGCACTATTTTTGAGGCTGAATTTGATAATTAGTAGTAGAGTAATGAGAGGAGTTAGAATGTCCCGTGTGCTATCTCTGTCATCTTAGCTCCACCCCCTTTTATCCTTATTTTCAAAGAAAACCAATGACATCATGGATGATATCTTGATGCTCCATGTGAATTAGATTTAAATGAGGCAGAGTCATCAGGCTCTTTCTCTCTTCCTGAGTTACTGAATTACAGTGTCAAGACAAAATCAAGACTACTGACTATGACTCAGGATACAAAGTATTGCTTTGACATCTTCAGTGTTTCTAAGTTTTCCATGGTACCTGCTTCAATCACCTTCATGACTATTGGAACAAAATGTTCTCATTAGCCCATTAGAGAAAACAGGGAACCACTGGAGTTTATTGAGCCTAGGAATGGCAAGATCAGACCTACATTTTAGAAGGGTGGAGGAAAGGTGGGTATGAAGAGTCTGGGGCCAAAGAGCCCTGAAATAGTATAGCCCAATTCTGTCACCTAAAAGTGTATTAATGCAGTTGATCAAGAATGGCAAGGAGATCACAGCTTTTGTTCCTAATGATAGCTGTTTGAACTATGTTGATGAAAATAATTACGTTTTGGTTATAAAAGTAATATCAGTGATAAAACTGCTTCAAAGTATACTTTGTACAAAAACAAGAAGAGACCAAGATTGATAAAAATTTTCATTGAAGGAATAAAAAATGAAATCACTTTTCTATTGTTTTAGAGAATGGATTATAGTGGGAAAAGACTTGAGGCAAGAAGACAAAATAGGAATCTACTATCATGGTCAAAGGTAATGAGGGCCTGCACTAGACTGAAGAACAAAAAGAAGGGGGCACATACAGTGTATATTGGGGAGTTATAAATGACAACATGTGGGAAATGAATGGAATTGTAAATTGAGTGAGAGTAAAAATTCTAAGAGGACACACATTGTGAACTTGGGTAATTGGAAGAATGATAGTATTATTGATGATAATAAGGAAATTTGGAAGAGTAGTAGATTGAAGGGAAAATATGTCAAATTGATATATTGATAATATTAATTTTGAAAAGGCTATAGGGCATCCAGTTTGATCCAGCTCACAAATAGCTGATAATGTAGAATTAAAGCTAGAGAAAGGGCAATAGGTGTTGTAGTAGATAAGAGCACTGGGCTAAGAATCAGGAAGACTCATCTTCATGGATTGAAATCTGGCTTCAAACACTTAATAGCTGTGTGACCCTAAGTAAGTCATTTAACCCTATTGACTTCAACTCCTCATCTGTAAGATAAGTTAGAGAAGAAAATGGAAAATAACTCCAACATCTTTGCCAAGAAAACCTTCAGAATGGGGTCACAAAATGTTGATATACTGAAATGACTAAACAGCAACATATAAATCTGGGAATCATCTGCATTGAGGTGAATCTATGAGAGCTGATGAAATCACTAAGAATTCTTGTAGAGTGGGAAGAGAGGTTAGTATTCTCAATTTACAGATGAGCAAACTGAGTGTCAGAGAATTAGGAGAGTTGCTCTTAGAATTTTGTCTAATAAGTGAGGGAGAATAATTTTCAAACTCTTAATCCATTGTTCTCTACACTAAAGCTCAGTATGTGATTGTTCTGAATGTAAGGGGGAGGTCACAAAATTATGATTTTTTTATCATTAAATGTTTGACTTGTATATCTATTTTTTATACCCAAGATGGCATAAACATTTCTCAGACAAAAAGGGGTCATGAGTGGAAAAAATTTAAGAAGCCCTGCTCTATACTGCATACACTATACTGCAACTACACTGCATACTCTGCACTGCAACACTATAATTCTAGGGGGAAAATAATAATAATTTTCAATAGAGGCCTGATATGCAATCTAAAAGAAAACTAGTTTATAAATTTACATAGTCATTAAAGCTAAGTTTGGGAGTCAGGAAACCTAAACTATCTTCTAAGTTTTGCCTGGAATTTATTTTTCATAAACTTCATTTGACGATTTTATGCCTCCTTTTCTCTTACTGAAAATACTATTCATTGCTATAAATGCATTGAATTGACTAAAGCATGAAAAGCAATTTGGGGTTCGAAAGAAGCTAAGTAGTATGGCACCATGGAAAGAAAGTTAGATCAAGTGTGAGATTTGATACTTTAAAATCTCTGTAACATTTGCATGGGTCACTTAACTCCACTTGTCTTAGTTTTTCTTTATCTATTAAAATTAAGGGATAAGAATAAATGACCTCTGAATTCCCCTCCATTTCTAAATTTGTAATTATATGAGAATAGTGCATTCATCTTCCACTCAAGAGTATGACAATGAGTAGTGGACCAAACTCTGGAGGGAGCTGGCCAGACTAACACTTGAGCTGAAACATAATCTGACTTTTTGTCCCCAGCTGCCAGGGAACATCAGTCTTCTGTAAACCCTGTGGCTCCAGTGACTTAAGAAAGTTAAGAGAGTCTGCAGACATTTGTCACTCTCGGTGTCCCACACTAGAAGATAGGACTTAGGTGAGACACAACATCTAGCCACAAGCAGATGTTTACTTCAACTTCTTTGAAACATAATTTTTTATTAAAAAAAACTTTATATAAAAAACTTCAACCATAAAATTTCCCTGACCTTGTTCCAAAACATTGATTTGATATTTCTAAAATTACTTCATAATCTTTATTTACTACATTTCTATCTCTTCATTTATTAAAGGTGCTATGCTAACTTAAGAACCACATCCTCATCCTTTCCAGGAATCTGAAAACATTGGTGTCTCAGAGAAATAAAAAGAATTAAAAGGGAAAATGCTGATGAAAATGAATGAAATAAGAGAATCACAGAAGTAAACTAGGCCATCAGAGGTCATTCTGTCTAACCCACTGTACTTAGATAAGTTAATGCTTAATAATCAACATAGAAAACCACAAGCTTACACTAGAAATCTGGACTAGAGCTAGAAGAGTTTTCAAAGTCCACCTATTTCAGTTCTTCATTTTATAAATAAGGAAACTGAGGTTTATAGAAATAATGCTTTGCCAAAGTTCACAAAGGTAGTAGGTATAAAAGGTAAGATTTGAACCTGCAGTTACTGATATAAGAACCTATTCTCTTTGCAGTATACCATTCTGTCTATCCTACTTTTACAAATTTTCACATGTAAATACCATGGCCACTGTCATTATTAAGTACAATATTTTTATTTTGATTCAGTCATATCTGACTTCTGTGGCCCCATTTGGAATTTTATTGGCAAAAGGTACTAGACTGGTTTGCCATTTACTTCTCTAGCTAATTTTACAGAGAAGGAAACTGAGATAAACAACGTTAAGTAACTTGCCCAGAGTCAAACAGCTAATAAGTGTCTGAGGTGAGATTTGAACTTGAGGTTTAATGCTCTATCTACTGTGCCAGCTAGCTGCCTCAACCATTTTGATGGATAATAGTTTGTTAAAGACCCAAGACTCTCCCATTTTGTCTAGTAATCGTTTCATACAGAAAGCCTTACAAATGTAACTTTGTCTATATATTTTTAATGATATGTAGAATTGAATCTTTTAGGAAATTGGTCTCAGGGAGGAAAAAATGTTCCTCTAATGCAGTAATGGAGAATCATTAGGATAACTAGGTGGTACCATAGTGCCCAGAATTAAGTCTCATCTTCCTGAGTTCAAATCTCTTGTTGCTGTGCTTGGTTCTCAAAGTTGTTAAAGTTGGGTTGCTGATGACCCTGGGCAAGTCACTTAATCTTTTTTTGCTTCAGGTTCTTAATCCATGAGATGATCTGGACAAGAAAATGGCAAATCACTCTAGTATCTTTGCCAAGAAAACCCCAAATGGAGTATGAAGAAATCAGACAAGACTGAACAACAAGGGCAATCATGTCTTTTTTTTTTTTTTTTTTTTTTCCTAAGAGAGCACAAAGAAAAGATCTTATAACCTCACTGAGAACATAAAAGGAAGAAAATCCCCTCTATGGCAAATCCCAATACCATCAGTGTATTCTTCTGAAATGAAAAAAAAATTCAACTAGAAATGACAATTTAGAAAAGTCTATAAAAGGAAATCAATAGATCTTTGTAAGGGGATTCTTCAAAAAATAAATCAAGCATTTATTAAATGTTTATGACATATTACAACATACCAAATATTGTGCTATGTTCTAGGGACATAAAGACAAAAAAAATAATAAAACCTCAAAGAATTTCAATACCTAAGGAATTCTATATTCTGTCTATTCTTCACCTATCATATTAATTGAAGACATGATGAGTTATACAAAGGGCTATAGCTTAATAATAAAATTCTCACAAGGCTTAAAAAAATTCAAGGCTTCTGGTACTCCTGGGTTCTTCTTTTTATTTAGTTTTCTTATCTATCCTGAATTCAATTTAGCAAAGACTACAGAAAAGAACATCAATACTGGATCTTCTTTCTTGGATCTCCTCTAAGCACCAATTTTAGGCCTCCTCTCCCCCACTCCTGCACTCCCAACTATTGTATGGTTTCTATTTCATAGTATAGAGAGACAAATAATCAGATCAACATAAAAGTCATTTGTTGTCATTTGACAATATCGGCGTTCCTTGAATTCATGCTTCAGTAAGTAACAGAAATGATATACTTGAGGGAAAAAAAAACTTATCTTTTGTACATTTAAGTATTTCTTTCAAAGGAATGTATTAGCATCTCAAATTTGTATAGCACTTTTTAAAGTTCACAAAGTACTTTCATCAAAACAATCCTATCCCTGTTTTGCAAATGAGGAAGTATGGCTCTGAGAAGCTCAGTAAGGTCAAATTATATGCTTATTATGTTCACACTGTTACTGAATATGGGAGCCAAGTCCAATTATAGGGCTCTTTTCACTTTTTTTTTTTTTTTTGAGTATTCATTCTCTGTAATTTTTTCCCTCCCTTTCAAAGCCTAGTGATAGTTTCAGAGCACAGAGTTATAGTGTTGCTCATAATAGTGGCATTGCACATTGGTGAATTACTCCTAACCTTAATGGATGATCTTCCCAGCAAATTAATTATTCATCTTTTAAATATTTTATGCTCCTCACTTTATAGATTTATTATTAACTGTTGGAACTTATGCATGTTAACATGGAATGATGCCATCATCTAGCTTCATCAATAATGGATTGTTTTATTTTTTTAATGATTAGTTAGTTCTTTCTCCTATTGATTGTAAATGGGTTTGACCCTAAGGACCTTCTTAAGCTTTTTCCATTAAAATGAAAGCAAGGTGGCTTAATACTTTTAAAAGAAATTCCTGCTGGAGCATATCTTGACAGTTTTAATGAAATGAAGTTGATGCTATTGGCTTTATCTGGAGCAGGGAGTAGTACAATGGATGGCTTTAAAGATACTATACACAACTTCCCACTTAAAATGGTCAACATTTAGTGAAGAGTATCTTGACTTGCCCACTAACTCATTATGTAACTTTGCTCAAGTTAATTCATCTGAAGAGTCAGTTTCTGGTAAATATGCAGTGAGGTATGGTAGTGATGGAGCCTACCAAAATCCAATAAATCAATGTTTGTTAAGTGCTTTGCAATGACCTGATAAAAGGGGCAGTATAAGAGCAAAGCATTTTTACCCAGAAACAAATTTCCAGTACCTCTATAGAAGTGGTCACTTCTTTCCCACTCAAGTCAATCTCATCTATTAGTAGATCTTACAATGAGACCAAGTATCAGTTTCTCCTGAATGGTGTTACTTTAGGAGTCTTTTTGTTATCTGAGATCATTGAAATCATATTGTTAAGATAAAAAGAAATTTCATACATTTCTAACTTTCGAGTTTAGTTTTCTATTTCTTTAGAAAGTTTTTGCTTCTATTTTCAAATTCTCAAAGATCAGTTTCTGTCTTCAGAAAGTTGATATTTGCATCCTTTTAAGGCAGTTTGGATCAGAATTCTAGATTGCCTTATTTTGCTGGATCCCCAGAATCAGAGGTACTGAGAAGATTAGAAATCATATAATTTTTAAAAGATTGACCTTGTTTGACTAATAAGTCATTTTGCATATTATAAATACTGAAATGAACTATAAAGGACATATGAAGAAAGATGCTAGCTGAACCCAGAGAAAGAGCTGATAAATAAAAGTATGTATAGAATAATTTGTGTCTATTTGTGTCTAATGTGCAAGGCGGGTAGGAAAGGGAAGAAAAAAAAAGAATAAAAAAATTATAACAATTTCATTATATATTTAAAGGACTAGCAAGTTATATATAATAGATTTTTTTTCATGTGCAATCATATTTTTAATTATACCTTGGTATGGAAATGCTTGTTTTAGTCTATTAATAAAAAATAAAATATTATTTAAGAAAATTGACTGAAGGAAAAAAAAAAATCTCAAACCTAAGTCATTACCCTACAGTTCCTTTATCATGATTTTATATTAGTTCTTTGATTCTCTTAAATTCTATCTTCTAATCTACAAAAAGTTAACCCCTTCAAGACTAAAGTCATAGACCACATTCGAGTATAAAGGATTAGCCAATATTTCTTATGTAAAATTCAAGATTCTTTAAAATTACTTTTCCCGGGGGCAGCTAGGTGGCGCAGTGGATAGAGCACCAGCCCTGAAGTCAGGAGGACCTGAGTTCAAATTTGACCTCAGACACTTAACACTTCCTAGCTGTGTGACCCTGGGAAGTCACTTAACCCCAATTGCCTCAGCAAAAAATAAAATAAAATAATAAAATAAAATTACTTTTCCCCCAACTACTCTGTAATGATCAGTTATCTTTTATTTTAGGGATCTCAGATTACTGAGCATAGGGAAGACACTGAAGGTGAAATTTCAATGTATTATTGTCACTGGGGGTGTCACTGGGAGGAAAAGAAGAATAGAAAATACCTGGAAGGATTTTGCTAAAGAGAAAAGCAGCTACCATGGTAGCTGCTATTGGCCTTATTGAGCTTCAGGAGTGACAAATTTAAAACAAACAAGTAATAGATTTTGTTTTCCTTATCTCTCTCTTTTTTAAATGGAAGACTGGGAAGGAGGAAAAAAATAGATTACTGTTAATTAAAAACAATTTTTAAAAGAGATCTGGAAGTAATTATGTCATTAGTTTTGCTTAATTGTTTTGCTTTAATATAAAAGGCCTCTCACAGAGTGGAGGTAATCTGAAGATGTAATATAAAAACAAAGTATATCAATAAATTTTACTAATCTATTCGATGAAATTACCTAATAACATAATGTATGTGTGAATTTCGAATGGTGCAACATATACTGCCACCCCAAGAAAATTGATTCATTTACTTGTTGACCACATTTTCAAAGACCACTTTCAAAGACCATTTCTAGTAATAGTGCACTGAGAGACCAAATGAGGAAGCTAAAATTCACTGTCCACTAAAGTAAATGATATTATGCTCCTAAATCTTCAAGAATATATTTCTAAGAATGGAGCCAGCTATAGGATGGAAACCATTATTTGCAATAATGGGAATTTCAATTGATTTTTTTTTTATTACTGCCATGAATTTAATTAAGTTGAAATCAGATTAAAGGGAAGAGATATCAGTTCTATGGTATATGCATATGTGTGTATATATACATATATGTATACACAGATACATATACATATGCATGTATGTCTGTGTTCTAATTATCTTGAACAAAGAAAGAGAATTAGGACTTAGAAATAAATAGCAAGAAAAAGCATGCAGAGACAGTGAAAGATGCTTATGCAAACATCCTAAATTCTTGGGAGAGTAATTTATCCATTTACCCACTGATGACAATGGTATATAGATATACATAACAATGGTATAGGAAGCAAATGTCAGAGGGAAGATTAGAAGCCAGGATTATCTGACTGTATCATCATATCACCTGAATGAATTGAAATGAATTTATTAGTGGCTTACTATGTGCCAAGAACTATATTCAGTTCAGAGGAGGCATATTTTGATTTTAAAAATTACAGGGATAAAAAATTATGTTATAAGGAATTAGATTTTGCAGCAACATTAGGATTATTACTAAAATTATATAAAGTATTAGCTTGATTAAGTATGGTTGTAGAACTGGAAAATACTATATGTTGGTTTAAAAAAAAAAGTTAGGCTTGAATGGAGTAAGCCTGATAAAGTAAGACTTGTGAGATACTTAGTAAGGGCCCTAGAGAGGGAACTCTACAGAAGAAAGGATGAAATCTTCCAGAGGATGATTCTGTGAGGATTGTCCCAAGGAAATAATAAGAAGAACATAATAACAATATTAGATGTTTAGAGCAATTGAAAATTTATAAATTACTTTCATCACCTATTAAGTCTTTGCAAGTATCATTTCAAACATAAAGAAATTGAGATTTAGAATTAAACAGTTAATAAATATCAAAGCTTAAGGTCTCCTAGCTCCAAAACAAAATTCTGGAAGCAGGTTGGACTTGTTGAAAAGACTACAGTCACCTGGCTCTGCCACGTATGAGTGTTCTTAGGGAAGTCATTTTACTTCTCTGAAAATAATGGGGTTTGTTAAGTTCTCTGCTAGTTTTGGTGTTGACTGCTAGGAATGCCAATATTTGACCTGGAAGAGATATTATTTAATGATGCTTCTGAAAAGAGGAACTAGATATGTGGGTGGGTAATTAATGCAGGAAGGGTCAATGGATGAAAGTTAAAAAATAATAATTTGTTATAATAATATTTATTATATAAATAAATAATAATGACAATAACAAAGAATATTATACATGTAGAATAATAAAATTAACAAATAATAGTAACAAATAATTAAAGGCAAGAAAGAAATGAACAAATATTATGGATTGTCTTATGAAAAAGTGAGTTAATCATAAAAAAGGATGGTATGGAGCAGATTCCTGCACTGGCAAAGAGATTGTTCTGTGACATAAAGATAAAACTTGAAATTGGGCACAGCAGTATATAATAACTCTTCACGATAGCCTCTTCTCAAATTCTAAAGGGACAGTCCTCCAAATAGTCATGCTGATATTCATAAGAGAAGGTAAATGGCACAGTAGTTAGAGCACCAGACCTGAAATGAGGAAGATCTGAGTTCAAATCTAAACTCAGATATTTACTAGCTGTATAAACACTTGTCTTCTGTATGCCTCAGTGAACTCATCTGTAAAATGGAAATAATAATAGGACCTACCTCCCACAAATTTTGTGAGGACCAAATAAGATAATACTTTTGATGATCCAACCATTCTGAAAAGCAGTTATAGCAAAAGGCAAATATCTTTGCCATTACTGTCATTACTGGGTCTGTATCCCAAGGAAATCACAAAGGAGGGAAAAAGGGCCCACATGTGCAAAAATGTTTGTGGCAGCTCTTTTTTGTGGTGGCAAAGAATTGGAAAATGAGTTGGGTGTTCATCAATTGGGGAATTGCTGAATAAGTTGTGGTATATGAAGTTAATGGAATATTATTGTTCTATAAAAAATGATGAACAAGCTGATTTTAGAAAGACCTGAAAAGATTTACACAAACTAGTGCTGAGGAAAACAAGCAGAATCAGGAATACATTATACACAATATCTGCAAGAATGTGTAATGGTCAATTATGAAAAACTTGGTTGTTCTCTGTGATTCAGTGATCCAAAGCAATTCCAGTAGATTTTGGGCAGAAAATACCATCTACATCCAGAAAAAGAGCTAAGAAGTCTAGATGTAAATCAACACATGTTATGTTCACTTCTTTTTTCTGTTGTTTTTTTTTTTTTAATCTCTCCCATGAATTTCCCTTTTGCTGATTTTTGTCTCCTAACATGATTCATAAAGCAATATATATTAAAAATAAATAAATTTACTCGAAAAAAGATAATACTTGTAAAGCACCTGGCACATAGCAAGTATTACATAAATGTGATCTATTATTGTTATCACAGTCCATAAACATTGTGTCAACTATGTCCCAATCTTGGTGTTAAGTGCTGAGATAAATACACACAGCATCTACTCTCAAGAAGCTGACAATATAATAAGAAAAGATACTACCCAAAAGAAAGCTGTAAAATGGGGAGGCACCAGAGGGTACACACTTTGAGAGCAGAGTGTTCATTAAATCAAATTCAGGAAGATCTTATTGTTGAGAAATGAAATTAAGTGGAAAATACTGAACCCTCTCAAAGGGATTTGGGAGCAATTCCTTGTTCTACCTTCCAGTCCTGAGATGTTAAGTATCAAAGCTGAATGAGCTATTTGATCTCTGATAATGAGATTTCAGGTGATAACTATTCTATGGAAGGTATATTTTACCTGAAATGAAACCAGAGCTGATGGAAAATGAGTTAGTCCTCCATATTATTGACACATGATAATGAATTTAAAATAAAAGTTCCTTGAGGGAAGGGATTATTTCTCTTTTGTCTTTGCACTTCTAGATTTTTGTTGTTATTGTTGAGTCCTTGCAGTCCTGTCCAATTCTCCATAATTCCAATTGTGGTTTCCTTGGATTGTCATTTTTTTCTCCTGCTCATTTAACAGATGACAAGCTGAGGCAAACAAGATTAAGTGACTTACCCAAGGTCACATAGCTAGTAAGTGTCTGAGATCACATTGAAGCCAAGTCCTCCTGACTCCGGGGCAGATATCCTCTCTACTGGGCTACTTTGCTGCTCCTGTCTTGAGTTTAGGAAGCTCTAGGAACAAAGTAAAAATTAATAGAAATTTGCAGATAGATTGATTTATCCAGTTGATTAGTTAAGTTCAGAAAAGTATAACTGATGCTTAAAAGAAAGAGCACTGGATTTAGACTCAAAGTACTTGCATTAATGTTGTGACCCTGGATATCTTAGAATCAACTGGAGTCAGGATAAGCAAAAGTCTTTATTCTTTTGCGGTCTGGGTCGGGGGATTAGATCTAGCAATCTCAACACCTCCTTCCTCTCTCTTTAGCTCCAAAAGAATGATCCTGCCGGTCCTACTCCACCCTCTCATCTCTCTTTTCCTTCTTTGTCCACACCCACGGATCCAGCACAGAATAGTTGGGGAGGGTCATACTCCAAGCATATGTTAATAGAGTATTGTCCAATTGGTAATTAGCCCTTTACACTAATATCCCAATTCTATAACTGACAATATGTATAAACTCAAAAGGTTCACTTTTCCTGCTTTGGGGCCAAGGTTTCCTCTACTATGAAAAAGAAAGAAGTCATTAAATGGTCTTGAAGATACCTTCTAGCTCTAGATCTTATGATCTATGATAATCAACAAACATTTCATTATTTGTTTGAGGAAAATTCTTTCAGCTTATGGGAAAAGACAAAAATTTTATTAAATTATTCCCTTTCAAAATAATGAGTCAGGGTCATTTAGTAAAGAGCAAGGTCTGTCATATTTAGGTGATGAGATTCATTTCTAGCACTGGTTTCTTATAAGGCTTCATAGGTCTTAGATTAAGCAGGAAAAAGCTCTCTGATGAGATCTTTTCTCACTGGAACCCATTAATAGCATCAAAACTAATCCAAACTATGAAAGAAAAGTTTAAACACACTGTTAACAAGTGTTGCCTTCTTATTTTCCCCCCTAAACAAGAAATAGCTATTTTCAAGCAAAAAGCTAGAAGGGAATGATAGAATAAAAGAAGTTTTCAGCTGGAAGGGACCTCTGGGATGATCTAATCCAATTTCTTTATTTTACAAATGAGGAGAGTTAATTAGCCTAGAGAATGCAAGAAATTCCTTTCTGCACAAGAGGTAAACGAATTATTAGCAGAGGCAAGATTAGAACCCTGCTCTCCCAATTCCTAGCTCCATTGCTAGTGCCACTGTATCCCAGCTTCCTCCCTTAAAGATGAGATTCGATATAATAATTCTCTTGTCTTCCATTTTGGATGAAGTCACCCACCAGCCAGACTAAGAAGCAGTTAGTGTGACTGACTCCCAACATAGTTTGACAGTCTGTGGCATTAACTCATGTCTAGACTCAGGCAGACTTTCCATACCATATCTCACAAGTCAGCACACATAAAAAAAGCAGCAGCTTGAAACATAAGTGATCCATATGGTTAGACAGTGACTTCTTCAAGAAACCTGGCTCCTCTTCAATCCATCCTGTTTCCCCTAAATAAGAACATTTCAGTTCAAAGCATCTACATGAACTTTGTCCTTATCACAATATTAAAAGGAGGTATTATACAAGATTGCAACATGTTGTGAAAAGAACTAAATAAGATGGGAAAATGAAGTCTTTGAGCTGATTTGAAAGGGATGTTTCATTTTTCCTATTGGAACAATAGTGGATAGAATGTCAGAGCATTGGACTTTTAAGTCAAGAGATCTGGACTCAAATGTCTCCATGTCAAATGACTGCAAATTGTCAAGTTGAAAAAAAAATTTTTTTTTAATTAAACACCTATTACAAAACAAGTTTTATTCTAAGCAATGGGGAAATAAAGAAAGGGGTGAAATGTAGTCCCTGCTCTTCAGGAGTTCACAAGAAACAAAAGGAAATTACTAAGTACAAATGAGGGGTGTGTGTGTGTGTGTGTGTGTGTGTGTGTGTGTGTGTGTGTGTGTACATTAAAATTTAAATAATCACAGAGAGGAGGCATTACTACTCATGATATCTTAACTGGCAGTCAAAGGGAGCCAGGGAATATGGAAGACAGATTTGAGGAAGGATATGTAAGTGATAGTGAAAAATGAATTATGTGTAACCTGTTTAAATTTGGACAAGGCCCTTCACTTTTTGGGCTACAGTTCATTCATCTACAAAATGAGAAAGTGAGATTAGACGATCTTTAAGGTTCCTCCAAGTTCTGGGAAAATCTAACACTAGCTAGCATTTAGGCTTTAAAGTTTGCTTTATATATAATATCTTGTTTCACCTTCACAACAACCCTGTGACATAGATATTATTATTATTATTATTATTATTATTATTATTATTATTATTATTATTTCCATTTTACAGATGAGAAAAGTGAAGAAGACAGAATTTAAATGACTTGCTTAGGATCATATGACTATTAAGTGATTAATCTTGCTGACTCCAGGTCTAGGACTCATCTCCTATTCTACTAGCTACCATGTATAATTATGACACAATGGAAAGAACACTAGCTTTGGAGTCAGAAACTAGGATCAAATTGTGGCTTTCATTTATTATCTGCATATCTTTCTTTGGGTTAGGGTTAGGCTCACTTAGCATCTTTAAGTTTCTTTCCCTCATTTTTTTTTTTAATTTGTAAAAATGAGAGAAAAGAGAATAGATGAAAGAATAGAATAGATCTTGCAGCTCTTAATCTTTAATACTATAATGATAATGGTTACCAAATATAAACAATAAAATGTGATGAGATTTCCATATACTGAAAGATAAATCACCATTCTCTTTTTTAAAAATTAACATGCCAATAATTATTTAAACTTTATTTCATTCATTGAATTGAATTTGAGCAATTTTAAATTGTACAAAGTCACCAGCCTCACTCTCTCTTTCTGAGTTATGACTTTCAGTGTCAAGACATAAAAAATCAAGATGACTGGCTATGGTCTAGGATTCAGGGGATCACCCTGATATCTTTGATATCTGATCAACCTCTAGGCAATCCACAAGTCAGGCTTTAGCCTGTGACTTTGGAACAAATTGTTGGAAATACACATATGCACTGGGGGACATCTTCATATGTTAGAGTAGAGCCAATCCTTCAATTCACCAGTTACCTTCAATCTGGTTAAAAACTAGATTGGTCTATCTGACCAGACAACTTACCAAAAAGTGGCCACTATACATGTGACATCCTCTTAGAGTCACACAAGAGAACTGAGCAAGATAAGTAAAGTTAGATGACCAGATCTGAAAAGGGGTCAGCAAGCTCTCACAGCAGAGAAGTTAGTCTTCCCAGAATATCTCTTAAACTCCTAAGATGGATAGACATAGATGTAGATAAATAGCTACATAGTTGTGTATGGGTAGATAGTCTATATAAAAAAGGATGTCTAAATATCTCTAGATGCAGTGATATCTAAATTCTCCACCCATCAAATAAGAGTCTTATTACCTTTTTTTTTTTTTGAAATTTCTCAATTATGCCTTTCTCAGAAACTAGTGTTGGTAAATCAAAATTATTTTGATGGTGGTCTTCTAATCATTAGGATTATGTGATATGTGTGATGATCAAATACCCCATGAAATAAAATGGGTTATCATGTCTGGACACATAATAAAATCCACTCCTTTCTTTTCCTTTCCAAGGAAGACCTCTTGAGCTATTCTTCCATTTAATAGCAACTACTCCTCTTCTGGCTTTATCAGTAGTAAAATGTCAAGATGAATATGTAACTCCTCCAGCAATAGGAGTGCCATGAGATAACAGTCCAACACTGAGATAAAAGTTTATTGACAGTATAAAAATTATGAGATTATTAACATTTTAGCACTCTTTCTTGACCTCTGCCACTTCCATTGCAGAAGTAGGATTGGGCTACACTGGTTCAAGGACTGTGTTTTATTGTTGGGTTTGTTTCACATGAGATGCCAGCAATTAGACCTATAGCAGTGGGATCACCAAAGATGGTAGCATACACTGAGCTCCAGATATTCAGACTTTCTGAGTCTTCCAATCTTTACTATCCTACCTTATCACTCTAACTCAATAGATCTCAAATTGGTCCAGATAATTCTAGGGGTTCTTTGAAACCCATTCAGAGGGTCTATAAATTCAAAATGAGTTTTTATATCTAACATGGTAAATATCTATAAATATAATCTATATAAAAGGAACCTCTCTGGACAGAACCTCAAACATTTTTAGCAGCATAATGAAACTAAGAACAAATGTTTGAGAACCACAGCTCCAGTGAATTTGCTTCAGGTCTCAGAATACCAAGGCATTGCTTTTCTGGTCTTTAGGCAATCTCTGTTTTCATATTAAGCTGAACTGTAATAATCCAAAGTAAAGATAAAAAGACCACAATCAGATATCTTAAATATCTTTGATTTTGTTTGAGTTTCACTAAAATCATATTTAGTTGTTAGACCCAGAAACCAAATGAAAATTGAAAAACATCTGGAGAAGTTATAGCCGTTTTTAAAAATTCATTAATTCTGGAGTTATTGTGCCTGTGTATTCTTCTAATCTCTTATTTGATGTGAAATATGCAAAAGAAAAGTTTCATTACATAAAGTTTCTGCACCCGTCCATTTAAAATTACACTCATGTTGCTGCTTTTATCTTTTTTCACCTTATGCTTCCATTAGGGGGGAAAGTAGTAAGACAGATCTCTTTCATGTATTGAAAATGCAAATACTGCTATTATCAATGCTGAAAACTGATGAAAAGATACCTGTTGTCATTACACAGGGGTATTGTAAAATAATCACCTCTAGTACTACATATTAATCAATCATAGTCTTAAAAAATAGATGGATCTTTTTTATCATCTATTTTAAAAGTGCTAATAGAATCCTTAGTTCAATTTAAATTAATCTATCAATTTAAATTAATATACAGAGGTCCAAACCAATAGGGAAATAAACATTGTATTTTTCATTTATAGCAATGATTAATATAAATATTTACTCATACTTCAGAAACAATGTCAACAATAGGAGACAATACTATTATTTAAATAGGAAGAGTTCATTTTTAACCTTCCAATGTCAGTTTTATAGGCTTCAGAGTACTATAGAAAATGATTTTTTTTTTTTTTTGTTAAGGTGGATAAATTATCAGGTAGATAAGAAAATCCTGTTCAAGAGTCAAAAAGTCTTGCTCTGTTGTCTCAGTATTCCATAATAATAATGCTGGACCCTATAGGAAGATAGAGCATAAGTTCTAGCAGGTTCTACATTGCTGGAAAGATTTTAAGAAGAGTCTTGAAAACAAATAGTATCTTCTAAAGATCAGCCTGCTTTTAAAATGTGTGTGATAAAATCTTATGTGTAGTAAGGTTTATTACATGTATTATGGAAATGAAAATGGTAGTGAGGATACTGCCTCTCACAGGTAATATAAAAAGGTATGATTAGGGGAGTTCAATAGCCTCCCATATATAAGTTTTCATAGGCAAGTCATTTTGGGAAAACACTTAGGTAATTCCATGGGAGTTTTAATTTAATAGAAGAATACCATTTGTACTCAAAGTGATTCAAAATGTGAATCATCAGATATTCACAAAAGGCTTTCCCTTTTCCTCTGATGTCTTGAATAGACTTAAAAAGGAACAAGTAAATATATAAAAGAGTAAATAAATGAAGAATAATTTTTTCAGGTCCAGGCAAAATTTCTTTGATTTTAATTAGGTTTGTAATTTCTCCCTGTTTTTTGTCTGCTTATCAGCAAGAATAGGATAGGAAAGAAACATCATTACTCTGCAATTTTCCCATCTCTTGCTTTCCATGCTGGCTGCGGGACTTGTCTTCTTTTATTCCAACTCCACAGTTTCTAAACCATCTAAACATCAAGCACAATACATTATCTCTTTATGTAACAATAAGAATCAACAGTGACTGAGCAGTGAGTGAACAAGAATTTATTAACTGTCTTCTATTTCTTTGTTCGTAGTTGTATACATGTTGTCTCATCCATTACAATGGGAATTCCTTAAGAGTATGCTATTTTTTGCCTCTCTTTATATCCTCAGTGCTTAGCATAGTGCCTAGCACATTCTAGGTTCTTAATAAATAGTAACAGAGAGAGAGAAAGAGACACATACCCACATACACAGAAAGACAGAAACAGGACTGGGACAGAGAGAGTTTGTTTGTACAAGCCATATATTTGTTTCTCTGTGTGTATAAATGCCTGTTTATATATGTACACATATATAAATGCTTCATAATTTTTTTACTGATCATATATATTTGTGTATATATATATATGTGTGTGTGTGTGTATGTGTAATATATACAATTCATTTTAAATAGTTGTACCAACAACAATATACAAATATTTCATAAATACTCATTTATTGACTATCATATGTAAATACATATATTTATGTGAATAAATGTATTTATATATAATTTACTTAGTTGTATCAATCATAAAATATATATGATTGTTTATATATAAATGCTTGTTCACTGAATATCACACACACATACATTTATATATGTGTGTATTTACATATATGGGTACAGATATAGTTATACAAGTATATTATATATACATATATAGTTGTACCAAATACAAAGATGCACATATACACTCATGTATATGGAGAGACTTTCTTTGTGTTGTGTTGTACCAATTATATGTGTGTGTGTATGTATATATAAATATATATATATATATATATATATATACACATTTAAAATCCTTTTATGCTGTTGAACCAACTATTATATATGTATGTATGAGATTTATAAATGCATGCTCTCTACCAGAGTACACATACACATATACATGAATGTGTTTGTGTTTATTTTTTATCACTTTACCTAGTTGTATCAACTAAATATATGTGTTATATATAATATATTAGCATTTGTTTATATATGCGTGTATATAAATACTTTGTAAAATGTTTTCTTACTGATTACCATATGTATATACATATATTTATGTATATACACACATATATATATATAAAATAATTTTATCTAGTTGTATTAACTATAATATATATGTTTGTTAATATGTATGTGTATATATGTATATATGCTTATTCACTGACTGATATATGAATATGCATATATATGTTTATATATACATATACAGTTATAAATACTGGTGAATATAGATATAGGTATATATACATATTCATATACACATATACATATACATATATATGTGTGTGTGTATATATATATATATATATATTTATTTTTTTTTTTCTTTATACAAAATTGAGAAAACCCTAGCATGAAAGAAGTCCAGTCTTCTTATAGAAAGTGGCCTTTTATCTTGGGTTTGAAGGAAGCTAGAGAGGAACAGAGAGAGAGAGTTACAGACAACTGGAGGAAATGCAGAAAGCATACAAGAAAAGAAGGTGTTGTGAAATAGGCTTAAATAATATTGGTATTGATATACTCACTAAATGAGGTAAAAAGGACATGAAAACCTAGACAGAGCACCAGAACTGAAGGCAGAAGACTTATGTTTCAGTCCTGTCTTTATCAATATTTCTCTCTTCAACCTCGAACATGTTACTTAAACTCTATAGACCTGTTTCCTTCTTAGTAAAATGAAAAAGTTAGACTAAATAGCATCTTATATCATTTCAAATTCTAAATCTATTATCCTATGACATTATAAGTATATTCCAACTTAATGAATTAATGGCTAATAGATTCATTGGAGAAACAAAATAAGAAACTGGTCAAGTTAGGGACATTCTGAATCCAAAAGTAATAATAAGAAAAAAAATTCTTGTCATGAAGTCGTTGAGTATCTCATCCTTCCAGTGCTCGGTTATTTAAAATAAATTCACCTTTCAGATATCCATTACTTATATATCCTAGACTATTAAGTGTGTGAAGATTTAGAAAACTTCTGTGATAAACTCAGCAAGATCCTCCAAGCTAAATCAATATGCATATTAATACATTGTGACTCCTATGCAAAGATGGACATGCAGAAGATGACCAAAAAAAGTGTTTGAAGATATAATTCAGGATTAAAAAAATGAAAGCATGGAAGATAATAAGATATGTGAAGAGCTAAGTGCTACAGTGGATAGAATGCTAGACTGAGGGTCAGGATGACCTCAGTTCAATTCAATTTTCTCATCTGTAAAGCAAGATAATAATATTACATATTGCACAAGGTTGTTATGAGGGCATAATAGAGCATATGTAAAACCCTGTGCAAACAGGAAAGCATTACAAAAGTATTAGCTATTATTATTAATTATGAGGATGATGATGATTACTGAATAACAAAAAAAGTTTATTTCTTTTTTTCCCAATTTTTATGTCAATTACATTCCCAGTCATACCTTTCTGTAGTATAAATTCACAGGTATACTTTTCATCTCTAGAAAGTTCATCAGTTATCCTCATTTTTTTCTGTAAGTAGAAAAGAAGAGTCAGAGAATTATTGGATTTGAAATCAGAAAATCTAAGTATAAATGTCTATTGTGCCATTTGTAAGCTATAAGATTTTGGGCAATTCAAATTCCCTTCTGGGCTTAAATTTTCTCATCTGTAAAATGAGATGGCTAGACTAGGTGCTACATAATAACCCTTGCAATTCTCATGTAAAGTGACCAAACAATCCCCAGGGATTGAACTGCTTATGTGCTCTTCCCAGGAAACAATGGTACCACTATAAAACTGATTATCTTGTTCAATCATTTCCAGTCATGTCTGACTCTTCTGGACCCAATTTGGAGTTTTCTTGGCAAAGATACTGGAGTGTTTTGCCATTTCCTTCTCCAGTTTATTTTTATAGATGAGTAAACTGAGGTAAATAGACTTAAATGGCTTCCCCAGGGTCACACAGCTAGTAAGCTGATAAGGCCAAATTTAAATTTAGGTCTTTCTGACTCCAGGCCCAGCCTCCACCCACTATGCTTCCTAGATCAGCTTTCTGAGAACTTAAAGAGCTGAAACTGAAAGGATTCCTTTTACCTGTCTTCCCTTTCTTAACTTAAGCCCTCTATAGAAAGAAAAGTTACCCATTTATGCCAGTGATTGCTGACATTTGTATTTGTAAGATCTATAAAATACTTCATAAAGATTTTCTTATTTGATCCACAAGACAACCTTGAGAAATAAGCTGCCTAAACATTAACTTCTTGGTTTTATATATAAAGTAACAGAGGCTGAGAAAAATGGAGAGACTTACCCCAAAATATACAACTAGAAAGAATCAAGACAGATATTTAAATTGGAAATCTCCATTTCCAAACACTTGTACATTACATTACATCAGTGTGCTACTGGTAAGCATTTGCATTTCAGGTCACAGAAAATTATGGATATAGGAGCAAGAGTAAGAGGGACAATATAAATTTCGCTAGGAAAGTTCCATCACTTTTGCCTTTTTACCCCTAGAGCATAGAACAGTCTCTGATTTAAAGAAGAATATAGAAGTGCATAACATATGCTTGTTAAAAGAATGAATGAATGAGCAAATAATTGAATATACATTAGCCTATGAGCTCGTGGTATATTTCAGAGTAAAGATCAGGAAGAGACTTGTAGATGAACAGAACAGTCTAGGGGACTGAAGATGATTTGTTTTCAGATCTATCATACAGAGTTCAGAAGCCACAATGGAGAGGTAAGGATAGAGCAATGTAAGAATTCCCCTCTCTTTTTAACCTTGCCATAACCTGGTCATGAAATTCAATTTTTGCCCCTTCTTGAATGGTTCCTAAGTAGTAGAAACTTTGTGATGAAGAGGAGAGTACCATTAAATAGGTATTAGAGCCAGGTAGAGATGAGTAAAGAATATTTTCCAAACAATCAAGACGAAAATGGGAATTCCTAAAGCCACTAGTACTTTGGGGTATCTCTTTCTATATGAAAAATAACCACAAATTAGACAGGTATATCAAGGGCTGCCTATCATTGTACAAACATGAATCATTTCTCATCTGACTTCATGATTGGGGAAAATGGATAATTTAACTGCAAAATTCATAATCAATTCCTTAGGGATGGAAAAAATGACAAGACAGGGCCTGAGCAAGTTTCATTTTTCATATGGTTATGTCATCTTTCTTATTATCTGAGGAAGGGGGCTCAGTTTTCTGATGCAAGATAATTTTATTACTAATCATGTAGCATTTGCTATCTTCTATATTCATGTAGTTAATTCTCTACTATTCACACTGACAGAGCATAAATACTAATGAACATCAGTAGAAAAGAAACTGAAGTTGAAATTATAAGATTTAGGTATTATAAGCCTTATTTTCTATGAGATCTTAGGCAAGTCGCTTGATAGATTTGAATGTCAGTTTCCTTACCAACACCTATACACACACACACACATATTCACACACATGATCTAATATACATTATTAACATAATGTATATTACAAATATAATGTATAATATACATTATCTTATATGCAATATACATTAGATCATATGTGTGTATGTATATATTTTCCCCTATAGCATGTTGGGAATAGAGTAATGGACACGAAATCAAAAAGTTTTGGTTTCAAATTTAGACTTGGATGTTTATTTACCATGTTTCATAACAAATAATATAATCTTATTGATGCCCAATTTTCTTATCTACAAAGTGAGAAAAAGAAGACCTATGATATATATCTCACAGAATTATTTTAAGGTTTAAATGAGATAAGGTCCTTGAGAAAGTTAAAGGTCCTCTAAAATGTCTATAATACTAATAATTAGTAGTAGTAATAGTACTACTAGTAATAGTTTCATTATTATTACTATCTCATGCAAAGATTCTAAATTCCTTCAGGACAAAGACCCTTTTGCTTAATGTTTATATCTCTCCCAGCATCTGAGAAATGTTTTGCAAACTGGAAGCATATAGTAAAATGCTTGTTGCTTTAAAATGAACAATCTTTCCTATTAAAGAAACCTTCTATATTCTTTCTCCTCTTTTTCTTGTTCCCCAAACTCTTATTACTTCGTTCTTTTTCTCACTCTAGCTTTGATCTCTTTTTTTTGCCTACTCTTCTGGAACAACAAAATAAGTAAAATATTTACATCTACAGAGATCATATATTTTCTAGTTGTTTTTTAAATAGTATAGTACTTTTTGAAGGAGCAATTTATTAAACAACAGTAATAGTACAGACATATCTATTTCAAGAGATGTTATTAAAATCATTTTTGTAAACTAAATTTTCCAGAAATAAATTGTTTTTGAAATATAAAGATAACTGGTCATGAGAGATTCCTGTAGTATTGCCCTAAAATAGTTTCAATCATCTCTACAATCAAACTGAGAAAGGCAAAGCTAGAAATGCAGAATTTCTGCCTTTTGCAGAAATGTTATCTTTGACAGCTGAATACCATCCTTTTTCACATTTCAAAATGAAAACATTATAAAATGTAGAGTATTTTAACTGAGAAATGACATTCCACTTGGAATATCTCCATGCAACTACTGCCTGTCAATCAGAGCTGACCAAAATGACTTTCATTTTGATCTTAATTATTTTAATTCAGTCAGATAAGGAGTTGCTGTGTCCTGAGGCAATAGTAGGAGAAGAGTAGAGGCCATCAAATTTAACTGGGAAGTTCCTCTGATTTCATAGCAGAATCTTGCTAGAAAGCAGAAGACTCAGACAATCTTATAAATTAGGAACTCTCTGGTGAGTGCATTTCATCAGTCAATACAGCTAGGAAAAGCTACAATGCCATTTTAGGAAGAGAAGGTGAGGATCATGAATTCCCTTGGATCCCCAACCCCAAAGTAAAAACATTCTTGGATCTGTGACAATTTGGAATCCTAGATATGATTTGTTATGTAGGAAAGTGATGGGGAAATGGAAAATCCCCTTTAGTCAGTAGTGAAAAAAATCTATTATATATTTAGACTTTGCTATTAACACAAGGTAAATGTTGCCAGGAACATCCTTTGTATAGTGGAATAGGTAGGGCTAATTAATACAGCACAATGAAATGCTGTCCCACAGACAGGAGCCACAATTATAGACCTCAATTTGAAATATGTGCATTTTATCTGATGAAACAGATATTTTAGAAATAATTTCAAAAAAAATTGTAGAAGATAATTCATTCAATTCAGCAATCATATTAAATGAAAACAACAGGCAAGACAATATGCTGGGTACTGAAAAAACAATAACAAAATAGGCCCTGTCCTGAAAAAAATCTTCAGTTCTTCTGCAGTCTAAAGGGGATATATACCTTATAATTGAGGACACCAAAGAGATTTTGCCTTGTTTTGCACAAAATTTTCAAATTGTCAAATCTCTGAGACAGAGAGAGATAAGAAAAAGATTGAAAGGGAACCCAGTATTGGTATTTCTTTGAAAAGGATAGATTGACTCCTTTAATTTAGCCTTTTCCTGACCTTTTCTTATTATAATACCACATGCTGTGCTTTTTATAGTGTAATTAGAAAATAGAAAGATAGAAAATTTTAAAGAAGTTAACTTAGGATCATCCAGGCCAGGAAAAGCCTATATCCCTAGAGATGGTCAAATTATCAGCTAATGCAATAGGCAACAAAACAAAGAGAGAAACCTTAATAAATACATTGCTATTCTCTGAGTCAAGCAACTGGCTGCTAAGTCAGCACCATCAGATTACAGTTACTGTTGGAAAAAGAGAAATAAGCACAAAAAATGGGTTCAGACTGTGTCAATCTTAGTGACCCAAAGAAAGACTTTTCAATGGTTGAATTTTGCCTAAAACAACATGAGTTAGTTACAGAACCTTTGTACTGAGTATGCTTCTCTCTTACCAACACAAACCAGCTGTTGAAATATCTTCCTCCTGGAAGGCCAGATGTCCGAGTTAGTCTGGGAATTAGGAGATATTTTCCCATCTGCCTCTGTGTCTCAATTTGCCTGAGCTGGTTGTTTCTTGACAGCACTCAGATGCTCAAAAGATCTTTGCAATATTTTTCTATCAAGTTCCAATCTCCAAACCTGAAACTCTTTGCCAAAGCACTTATCTAAAAGCAATGAATGCTCCTGTTTCAGGATTTTCTTTCTTCCCTATCCACTTCATCATCTCATTCCTGATCACATAAAGTCCATATTCCATAAAAGCTTACTATTTAAAAGCATGCCTGTAGTAATCTCAAAAACATTCGATTTGGGGAACTGGAGCTGACCTTGCCTAAATAACATCTGTCTTCCCAACTGGGTTAGCTTGGTTATATATTATCTTTTAAGGTTTGTGCCCCAAAGTGACACTTTTTGCCCATTTATACACTTTAATTTTGCAGGGGTCCAAGAAAGACTAGCTTCAAAAGCTAAAAGATAAACAAAGTTAGGTCAGAATTGGTCATTTTCTTTTGATTTCCCTTGGTACCTTTTGGACTAAGTAAATTGATGACTACATGGTTATAAACCATGTAGATGTGTATCTACTATGGAGTCTTGCTTCTTCAGCAGTAAAAAAAATCTATCCAAAGGACAGCTTCAAGGTCTCTCTGAAAAACTTTAATGCTGATTATAAGACATGAGAGATTCTGGCATGCTCTTCAAGCAAAGCACAAAGGAAATATGAGATGAGCAAATCTAGAGACATCTTTATCTCAAATGTTCAAATGTATTATTTGTGTCGGATCTGTGGTAGAGCCTTCTGAGCTCCTATTGGACCAATCAACCACTGTCAAATACCATAACTCAACATCAGGAAATCATCAGTCCTCTTCGTGTCCAAAGGACAAACAGCAACATTAAGAACATGGATTTTAAGGTAGACAGGACTGTGGGGACAATCAAATACAATCATTTCATTTTACAGAACAGGAAACTGAGGTATAGAGAGTCAAGTGATTTAGGATTACATTCTAGGAAATATCTGAGAGGGGATTTTGATCCAGATTATCCTTCTAGCCACTCCACATTGACAATCTACACATTTGTCTTTTTATCAACTGCTATGTCTGTATATAGTTTGAAAACAATAAGATTACAGTTTTCCAAGGTCTGTAAGAATATCTTTTTTTCAAGATGAGTAAAGCAATCCAACCACTTTGATTATTTCACATTAGACATAAGGCTAGTAGGTAGATCAGTCAGTCCTCAGGGCAGAGGTCAAGAAAACCTAACCATTTGACTGAGAAAAAAATTATTTTATTTTACTCTAAATAATCAGCTCATAACTTCTGCACTAATATCAAAGAAAGCAGATCTTTTTTTGCAAAGGTAAAGCAGTTTAGATATGTGATGCAAGGGGAGAAGTAGCAAAATTATTATTACATCTCTTCCCTATTGTACTCTGATCCTACAAATTGCTCACTGCATTATTGATACTAAGCATGATTTGGAAAACGTGGATAGTTATCTGTGAGGTAAGGAGTTTTTCCCAAACACTAATTCAACCTATACAGGTTCAGAGTCACCCTAATGCCTTAAGGTGCTCTTCTGAGTACACATACTTTTACTAAGCTTTATCAGCCTAAGTTTGTGGAAGGAGGAGCCTGGACTTGACACCAGTGTTATGTGTACATGCTGAGGGGGACAGCTTCAAAAGACAGGGCTTCTGACTCCTCAGTGAGCCACCTGATGATCTTAAATCAAAGACCCAAATCCAAAGATCTTAAGAGAAACCCTTTAAGCTCTAAATACATGCCCAAACAAAATCATAAGAAATACAGAAAGAAAAGATAAGACAGCTTAAAAAATAAACAAAGAAAGAGCCTGAGGCTGTGGACTTCTTGTCAGTCATCAGGACAGCAATAAATTAGATGGCAAATATGGAGATCTGGGTGAAAGAAAATTCACTAAAATGAGATCATTTATCTTAAGCAATGCAAACGTGTTTGTTTTTAAATATCCTTTGTAAATATAGCTGGAATTAAATAATAAAATATTACTATTGTATAGTAAAATAATTGCTTAAAGAATCCATGTCCATTTTTATTTACTAAATTGCTCATACTAGTGACAAAATTTTAGTCTCCTAGAGATATCTACAAGCTTATACCATGATTTCAAACTATCATTTTAAAAAATATATTATAAATGGCTAATTGTAGTTAAAAATCCCTGGATAGGACTTCAAAGAATGACTAAAGGATCAGGTAAACATTTTTGTGAATCAATGAAACTTCAGCTTAATCCTCCTTCAGGGCTGAGGAAGCAACTACTAGAGAAATCATTAAAAGAATGGCGATAAAACAAAGAAAGAAATAAAAGCAAAAACAGGATCTGAAAATAAAGGATAAAGCACCCACAACAAACTCCCAGAAGTCCAGACTCATACTCCACAACAATTTCTGCCCTTGACCTTTTTCAATAGATAGAAACATAGGTATATATATCTGTTAGAAATATATAACATTTTATATATACATATGTATGTATATATATATACACAAAAATACATTTATATAAATATTTACATATGTGTGTAAATATATGTATGGATATATGTATACACACAAAAAATACATATAAAATCCAAAATTTTAGAATTGAACATGACGATAAAAATCAGTGGGGCAATGAACCTTTCTATTAAATGGGAGGAGGAGAGATTTCACTCCCATTGAGACCTTTACAAAATTCAGTCTCTTTATAATTGCCAAACTGTTATTCTTAATTAGTTCCAGAGAAATTAGTCTACCTGATATTTCCAATATATGACATTCATCCATTCTTGGAAGATTTCCTTATTTTCTCTTTACCTCCTTCAGGGTGCAGTTCCAATGGTATCACCTTCACAAGGCTTATTACCTCAGTTACTAATTCTGTCCCATTATGGAAGCCATCATTTAGAGGTAGAAGTTGAGAAAATATCAAGTTCAATCTCTTCATTTTATAGATGAAGAAACTGAAGATAAGAGAAAATATGTGATTTGTCCAGGATAGTATTGTTAAGTATGTGTGGTCAGGATTTATTTTGTCTTACTGAGCCCAAGTGCAGCCCAATACCCTCACTCCATGTCAGATTCTGTTTCATTTTTATCTTTGTATGTCTAGAGTCTAGTATAGTTCTTTTTGTATGTATGTGCTTAAGTCAAGCATGTTAAGTGAATGAGTGAATAAATGAATGAATATTCCCTAAGCTTCTTTCAGTAGGATTGAACTTCTCTGTGTACTGGAACTTTGGTCTGGAAAACAAATCTAGTTACCATTGCTTTTCTCAAATCTGGTCTTATCATGTGTAAAACCATATAGATTTTACTGTCTGTTTCCTTAGGGCTAAGGATAGAGTTCACTTCTAAACAACACTCCAGAGGAGAATTGAATAAAAGCTCTTCTAATAGAGGGTCCCATTAGAGTATTAACTGCTTACTGTTTTCTCTCTCTCAAAGGCAATATTAAGGATTGGGATAATCAGTCCCTTGGCATGAGGCTAGCACCTGACTTCAGTTGTTCTGGTAAGAGATTAGGAAGGAATTTGGTGTTATGAAATAATTGCTGAAGCTGGTTGGGTTCAATAGTCACTTAAGAGCTTAAATAGCACCGAACTTATCTTCTCTGTGCTCTTTGGAGATCAGATCATTATCCTGCAACCTACCCTCTCTACTCTCCACCACCCCCCTACCCAGGAGTAGAGGACATAAACAAATATGTGTCTAAAAGCTCTTTCTTGTCATTCATGCAACAGACATCCTTATCTGCTTCCACTACTTTCTATGGGAAAGCTTCATTTCATAAATATAATTAACAATGCCAGAGGATAGCAGTCCTGCCTGAAATAAGCCATAGGCAAACTGAAGTGTTCACAGTATTTTCAGAATGACAACCTTCACCAGCATATAACTCCATTGGTATATAACTGATGAGAAATAGCCAGCTATCTCAGACAAAAGCTGAGATTTCCCTCACCAAACATATTGAATTGGAGCCCTTTGTCATCACCTCTTATTATTGAGTCAGATCCTTATACCATGTATCTCCATGGGAATTCACATCTCACATAACTCTATAGGAAAATTCAACAAATTTGCCACTTCATTGTTAAGGTGAGAATCTGTCCTATCATTATCCATTATTTATTGAGCACCAACAGTGCACCAGGCACTCATTATGACAGAGGGCATTTTCATAGCAATTCTGGACATAACTATCACCCACTCTTGGGAAAGGAGAGCCTGCAGGTGTCAGCATGTGTTGAAAAAGTTATTAGAGTTCTGCTTTCCAAGCCGCCATTTACTTTTAGACAGAAAATCTGTCCCTGTGTCATGTATGTTTTAAGAAAAAAATAGATTTTTATAGAATTTTATAGAGTTTTTACATTGCCTATACTTCCTCCCTATATATCTTTCTTTATAACTTTTTTTAAAAACAGAAGGAAAACATCAGCAAAACATTTATTAATGTATTTTTAAAAGCTGACATCATATGCAATAATTTCACACCAAGAACCCCCCCCCACCTCTTCACTCTTCAAAGAAGTCAAGAGTAGCCTCTTATATATTTTCTATCAATTGTGAGATTTAGATATAACCACTTTGAATATCAAAATTTGGGGATTTTATAGTTTTCTTTCTTTTACATCTTTTAGGCACTGTCAATGTAGTTTTCCTAGCTCTGCTGACTTTGATTCCATTCGTTTAAATCTTTCCTTGTTTCTATATGTTCATTATGTTTTTCATTTATTATAACAATGATATTTAATTACATTTATGCACCTCAAGATGCTTAACCATTATCCAATTAATAGACATCTATCTTGTTTCCAGTTTTGGGGCTCTATAAAAGATGCTGCTATAAAAATGTTCTTGTGTATGGAAGCCTTCTGCTTGAAATTATCTTCCCAATGGTATATGCACAGCAGTAAAATTTATTGGTCAAAAGATATATGGAAATTTTGGTCACTTTGTACTATTCCAAGTTACTTTCTAGAATGGGTGGGCCAATTCACATCTATACCAACAACTAAAATTCATTAATTTGCCTGTCTTTGCATAACTTCACCAACAATAACTAGTTACATTTTGTGCCATCTTGCCAATTTACTGAATATGAGATGAAGCATTAAAGCTATTTTTATTTGAATTTTATTAGTATAATGATTTGCAGCCTTCTTTCATATAGTTTTAAATAGTTTACAATTCTTCATTTGAGAATTGTTTGTTTATATCTTTTATGAAACTTTCCATTATGAAGTAGTTTTTTTCTTGTATTTCTATTAGTAATTTGTGATTAGTAATCAGATATATATGGATATAAATATTTGATATAAACCCCAAACCCTTATCAGAGAAATCTTATACAAAGATTTTTCCCATTTGCTTGCTTCTCTTTCTTATCGCATGTGCATTGATTTTGCTTGAGTAAAACCTTCTCAATTTAATTTAATGAAAGTTATGTTTTATATTGTAAAAAAGATAATTTTATCTTTAAAATAGAAAAGCATATTGAAAAGTTGTTTTTTATGAACAAAACTAATGCAACCAGAATAAATGGGGAAACTGTTAGCCATATAATAGCCAAGATATATGTGAAAAAACTGTCAATATACAAAACTAAAAGCCATTCATTCTCTAGTGTGTAAGTTGTCAAAGAATGAACTATTTCAGTGGAATTGAAAACTGTTAAAAATTATGTGCCACATATTGCCACAGCTCATGAATATTAAGATAGAATGAACTTGAAAACAAGGTTTCCATCCATAAGCATTAAATTGGCAAAAGTAAGAAAACTGGGAATTGTCTCTGCTGGAAGAGTTGTTAAACAACAAACATAACATTATACCATTGATAATGCCATGAAATGATCAAACCACTAAGGAAAGTAATTTGGAATTATAAGAGTGCTAAAATGACCATACTTTTTGAATCAGTCACTGCTGGTATACCACTGGTAAGTATACAAATAAAGAAGCTCATTAACAAAAAAAGATTCTTTTGAATTTTGGATCCTTTCAGTTGGAAATTTATTCTCTGTTCAGAAGTTGTTCTGTGCAGTGACCTTATATTACTTCTTTCATTGTTGTGTTCAACTTTTTTGATTTATCATATTCTCTGACAGACTTGTAAATCCTTTAATTGTATCTATGCCTGCAGTCATAACAATCAATATTTTCTCTTAACATTATTGCTTTTTACTTTTTTTCTTCCAAATTGTTTTTTACTTCTATTTGCATTTTTAATGAACCGTTTTCTCTTTTATTTGGTGAGGTTTGACAGAATGAATTCAAGTTGTTCTATCTGGGCAACTATTTGTTCTATGAATGCCATAAATTCTATTTTCTCATTACTTTTATGTTTTCTTAAAACTTTCAGGAACATCTTTCTGTATTTCCATATTCACTTGGGAATCCAAAGGTCTTCTCTGCTTTCAGATTTTGATTTACTTTCCTTTACCTTGAAATAAATGCTGACTGAACTCAATTAAATGCTCTGGATTATTTCTGATGACTTTAGACATTTTTTCCCTTTACATTACCTTATCAGTTCCTTTCTAAGGGTTAGATCATAAAACTATATCAGCCTCTTTCCAAAATAGAAAATTCACTTTTTACTTCCCTTAGTATCTACCCTAAGTGACTTCTGTGGGACTAGAAAGAATCATAATTAGTGGAGCCACACATATGTTGCATCTTGTCCTAGTTCCCTTTGTTCCTCAGTTCTCTGACTAAATACTTGCAGTGCAGAAGGCTTTCACACTGCCCCAGACCAAGCAAGATTCTGCTTTTTATTTTTCTATGAAACAGGGGTAGGAAAAATTGGGGCAAAGGGAGTTGAGTTCTATGTCAAGTTTATGAGTTAATTTGTACAACAAAGAGTGGGGGCTATAAGAATACAAGTCATTCTTCAATTGATAAATGATCAAAAGATATGAACAATTTTCAGATGATGAAATTAAAGCCATCTATAGTTAATGACAGAAATATTCTAAATCACTAGATTAGAGAAATACAAATTAAAACAACTCTGAGACACTATCTCACACTTCTCAGACTGGCTAAGGAAAAGTTAGTGATAAATGTTGAGGTGGATGTGGGAAAAATGGGACACTAATGCATTGTTGGAATTGTGAAATGATCCAACCATTCTGGAGAACAATCTGGAACTATTCCCAAAGAGCTATAAAACTCTGCATACTCTTTGCCCTGACAGTGCCATTACTGGGTCTGTATCCCAAGGAAATCATGAAGGAGGGAAAAGAACCTATATATTCAAAAATGTTTGTAGCAGCTCTTTTTGTGGTATCAAAGAATTGGAAAATGAGTAGATGCTCATTAATAAGGTAATGGCTGGACAAGTTGTAGTATATGAAGGTAATGGGATATTATTGTTCTAAAAAAAATTATGAACAAACTGATTTTAGAAAGATTTGGTAAGATTTACATAATCTGATCCTGAGTGAAACAAGCAGAACCAGGAATACATCATACACAATAACAGCAATGATGATCAGTTATGAAAGGCTTGGTTCTTCTCAGTGGTCCAATGATCCAAAGCAATCCCAATAGTTTTTTAACAGAAAATGTTATCTGCATCTAGAAAAAGAACTAAGAGAGTAAATGTAAATCAATACATGCTATGTTAACTTCTTCTGTCTTTTTTTTTTCTCTTGTGGTTTTTCCCTTAGGAAAATTAGGAATAACTCTGTGGAAAGATGCATGGAAGAGTTAAGGGAAACATAAGCAGTATTAAAACAAAAGTGAATAAAAATTTATTAAAATAAAGGTCTATATAATATCATAGTACTTCTTTTTGGTAGTTCAAAACCAGAAACCATAGATTGCCATGAATTAAAGAATGACTAAACAAATTGTTAAGAACTATTATTGGACCATAAGAAATAATGAACATGAAGAATTCTGAGAAATGTGAGAGGATATATATGAATTAATGAAAAAGCTTTTCTTTCTTATTTATTTTTAATTCTTTTTTATAAGAGGTTTGCAGACTGAAGAAAGGAGAGAGAGAGAAATTCAAGAAATATAGAAACAAAAAATACCAGTAAATGCTGAAAATTCAGTAAATACTAAAAATGTTTGCATAAAATCATTAGATGATAGAATAAGTTGATTTTTTCTTTGTTGTTCCTCAATATTCACATTATATAAGTTCTCTCCTCTGAGATTTTCAGGAAATAAGAGCTAGCTCTGGGCTAAAAAGATCCCAGGCTGAAATTTTGAATCCTACCCAGAATGTATTATTTCCTCTGTAACTATGTTTAATTTGCACATAGTGTGCACTTAATAAATGTTTGAGAATTTTTACTGAATTGAACCCTGTCTTTACTAGTTGTCACTCTTTTCTTTATAGTAGCTCACCCAGAACCAGGAGTGGTTTTTAAAAAGGCTTTTAGTCACATCTAAGGCAAAGACATAAAAGTACAGAACAAATTTACTAGGTAGAATGATCTTGTTAAAGAGCTGAGGGATCTTATCTAAGATCCTCTTAGGGCTGGCCTTAAAGCCTGCCATAGCTTACTAGCTAACACAGCTCTCCTTTTATCTTGGTAACCTGTCTGGCAATCATGTGAAGCCATCATAATTTTTCAGGAGTTATATTCCATCTGGCCACCACAAAATCTCCACAAATCTTTCTAACAGAATTGTAGTTGTTTTTCACTCCTCTCACTAATTTTCAGGCCCATTGGTACCAACATTTATGAGGCCTTCACCTTAACACAGCTTTATATACCTCTCTAAAGTGATCTCACTCTCCATCAGGAAAAAGTCTAATTAAAAAAAAAATCTCCCAGATTCCTTCACATGTAGTGATAAAGCATACAGTAACAGAGAAAGAAAAGAGGGACTAGATCTGTGATTTCACTGATATAGGGATTTTTCAAATGAGAACACTTCTAATGAAGCCTGATATACTTCTGCAATGTAGTTTTAAAGACTTGCCTATTATTCTTAGAAGTTAATTAATTTGCCCAGAGTTACATAGAATGTATCATTGGCTGTATTTGAACCTAATTTTTCTGTCTCCAGTGTCAGTTCTCTATCTACTACACCTTGATTGCTTTGTAACATGGCAACAGCCACATAAAATTTCTTCCAGTGTCAAAATGAGGAACATTTTTTCACAGAGCTGCATATTTGCTTATTTTTCCAGAACAGATATGTTTCCAATATATCTAAGAAGTGTGGCAGCTCAGTTAAACATTTATAATGTTTTTACTAAATTATACTTTATCATTTTATTTAAAAATATCAACATATAGAATCACCAAATCTCAGAGTTGAAAACAATCTCAGAAGCCAATGATCTAAATGTTGCTGAAAAATCTCTAATGAAAAAGAGCCTATTACCTTCTAAAACAGACAATTCCAATTTTGGAGAGCTTTAATTGATAATAAGTCATTCTTCAGAACTTTGGGCCCTGTGTTCACCAGGATGGTGGCTTAGTCATTTTAACTTTTGAACTCTTAAAAAAAAGGGGAGGAGGTAGGGGAAGTATGCACCAGATGTGAAATAATTATAGCTGAATTCACAGAACAAAGAAGAGGAAATCTAACAAGTCAAAGTCCTTATGAATTAACCCCAAAGAACTATAATCCTTAAACCTCTCACTCATAATCCTTGAGCTTTACCAGTCTCCACATCCTAGACTACAGATTCCTAGCCTTATACCTATGGCTTGTACCTCACCCCTTCTGCTACCTCTCTCCCAGCATTTGTAACAGGGGTGGGGGTGGGGGTGGAGAACAGGAATGGACTAAAATCTACTTTCTCCTGACTGGAATTGGGCCCAAATTAGGAAGCACCAAGAATGCTTTTGCTAAAACACACCTTCCAATACCTCTCCACCCTGTGAAAGGCATAGTAACAAATATCTATATTTGTTATCTCAAGCATGAGAAGCAAAGGAGAGTCAAGGGAAGAATTAGTGCAGAAGATCAGCATAAATGTCCTTGTCTGGCCAGGAAGAAAGAGAACTGAATCCAAGCTAGAGGCAAGTCCATCTTCCTAGAGTATTCTCTGGGCAAAGTTATGGACAGGTGAACACTATATCCCCCAGTATGAGAGTTGAATCAGTCTGGAAATTCAGGATTGGAGTACATGCATTAGAAAAAGAAGGAAAATGATAGATAGATAGATAGATAGATAGATAGATAGATAGATAGATAGATAGATAGATACACACATATATATATCCATATATTTAAAAAAATCTGAAATAGCAAAAATTTCAAAGGAAAAAGCTACTCAGTACAATTCCAGAGCATCAGAAGAGGAAAAAAAAATGAGGTGGAAGGAGAGGAGAGGGAGACAGACAGACAGACAGAAACAGAAAAACAGAGACAAATACAAACAGAGAGTCAGAGAAACAAAGAGAAGCAAGAAGAAAGAGAGAAAGGGGGGAGAGAGAGGAAGAGGGACAGAGATGGGGGGGAAGAGAGAGAGAAAGAGAGAGAGAGAGAGAGAGAGAGAGAGAGAGAGAGAGAGAGAGAGAGAGAGAGAGAGAGAGAGAGAGAGAGAGATCATAATTTTTAGACTAGAAGATTCAGGGAGAAGACTTGAAAAAAATTTTATTTCTGGGGATAAGGTAGGAATATTGCAGTTATGTAGATTCAGAATTCACTGAATGACCATTACTAGATTCCATTGTGATTAATGTATCAGAATTAATCTTAAGGGAAGTCTCTAGTGAAGTGTGCTTTAGGGAAATGAATTTGATTTACTTGCTAATCAACATTGTCTTTGTTTAGTTTTGTTTTTATCATTGACTCAAATAATGGTATGGAAGAAATGCCTTTCCAATTTTCAGATGACATAAAACTGGGAGGAAGAACTAACCTTTTGGGTGATAGAATCAAGATCTGAAGGATGGCAACAGGATAAAGCAATGGAACAAATTTAATACGGTATAATTTAATAGGGATAAAAGCAAAAACCTTTATTTGCTTTAAGAAATCAAACAGACAAGTGCAGAACATACGTGGGGATTGGGACAGGGATAGAAAAAAATATATGTGAGTTTTTCCAAACTACAAGTTTAATATGAGTTATCAATGTGATATAGAAGCCCAAAGGATCTACCATGATATCTGGTTGCTTAATGGAACTACAGTATCCAGAAAGAGCAGGATTTAAATCTCATTTCGCTCTCTTCCAGTTAGAACACATCTGGGGTTTTACCCATGCCAGTTGAGGAAAGACATTAGGATCAAAGGGAGGGTGCCAGGTTGATGGTAGAATTAGGAAGGGTATCACACAAAGGCTAACTTTAGGAATTGGCATAACTGAGTTTGGAAAAGAGATGACTTAAAAAACAAAGAGATAGAACCCAAAATTATATAAGCACAATCAATTAAACATATTGCCTAGTGTTCACATGCAAAAATGAATTTATCTTACATATTAGTGACTTCTTTTTGTCCTGTTTGATCTTCTGTGATTGGCATAAAGGGTTGCCTGTAGCTTCCCCACAATCTTTCTTTATCACCCAGTACTCCCCAGAATTGACATTTATCTCCAATCACACTGATCTATTATTTCTTGAACAAATGCTGATTCTAACCTACCTCTGAGAGTTTTTGTAAGAAAAAACTACATAAAAAGTTCCTAATTAAACCCTTACTACTCTTTGTTAGCTAGCTTCTGTTTGGACCAGGAATCTTGAACTTTTTTTTTTCCATCCCAGATTGATTCATTTATTCATCTATTTATTTACCTATCTCTCTCCTTTCCTTCTTCCCTCCCTTTTCTCTCTCTCTCTCTCTCTCTCTCTCTCTCTCTCTCTCTCTCTCTCTCTCTCTCTCTCTCTCTCCCTATATTTATTTATGCACTCATTTATTTATTTGTTGGTTGATTTATTTTTTGATTAGATGAAAGAGGTCATTTTTTTGCTTCAGTTGGTACTTAGCCTTAATGGATATGGCCTCGATCAAATTGAGACCTGATAAAAACTTGAACTTAAAAAGGCTAAGGTCTCCCATTGCATCCAGGGCCATCTGAAGTTGTCCTGATCTATATCTGGCCACTAGACTCAGATGGCTCTGTAGGTGAAAGTGAGGTAGATGATCTTCTTGCACAGTCTGTTGTCACTTAAATCCAATTCATTTGCATGTCATGGCTTCCCTTCCTCAATGTCATAGTTTTCTTCCAGAAGAAAAAATAAGCGACAGCAGCTAGCTTCTACACATAAGATTATATGGTGTATTGGAAGTATATTGGACCTTGCAGTTTTTCCTTTGTACTTTATGACCAATGATATCATGATGCTAGGATCAAAGTACAATATGTTTAACTATGACTGATCAGTTCAAAATAATTTCAAAAGGCTCTACTGTAAATTAAACACATTTGGGATGGAGATGTATCATGTTTCTTTTATTCTACTGCAATTCTACTTTGCTCATAGAGTATATCACCTTTTTTGCTAGATGGTCCTGTGCCAGCATCTCCCATGTCTCAAAATTGATACTAAAGTTCTTCAGAGAAATCTTGAGAGTGTTTCTTCTAACCTCCATTTGAGCACATGTTATGATATAGAATCTTCAAGACATCTGAGTTCAAAATTTGGCTTTGTCACACACTATTTATGTAAACATAAATTAACTCCTGAACTTCTTTACAACTTAGTCCTTATCAAGTTGAATGGATGCCCATCAATTGGAGAATGGTTAGGTAAATTGTGGTATATGAAGGTTATGGAATACTATTGCTCTGTAAGAAATGACCAGCAGGAGGAATACAGAGAGGCTTGGAGAAACTTACATCAACTGATGCTGAGTGAAACGAGCAGAACCAGGAGATCATTATACACTTCAACAACGATACTGTATGAAGACACATTCTGATGGAAGTGGATATCTTCAACATAAAGAAGATCCAACTCACTTCCAGTTGATCAATGATAGACAGAAATAACTATGCCCAGAGAAGGAACACTGGGAAGTGAATGTAAATTATTAGCACTACTGTCTATCTACCCAGGTTACTTATACCTTCGGAAGCTAATACTTAATGTGCAACAAGAAAATGGGATTTACACACATATATTGTATCCAGGTTATATTGTAACACATGTAAAATGTATGGGATTGCCTGTCATCGGGGGGAGGGAGTGGAGGGAGGGAGGGGATAATTTGGAAAAATGAATACAAGGGATAATATTATCTATATTATATATAACTAATCTATTTCTAGCCCTGAATACAAAGTCTCATCCCTTTCAAGAGGCCTTTTGTGATAGTTCCAAATAGTAATTTTTTTGCTATGATGTCTATGCCATGCATTCTTGATTCTTGATAATAATTAATTAATTTTTAGTGACATAATCTTTGGAGCCTAGAAAGACACTAAAAGTTGTCTGATCCACATCCCTTATCATACATATGAGAAATGGATTTAATAATTTGTATAAGGCCATATCAATACTTTATTTATTCTATAACTATTTCCTAGCATCTGCCTTCCAATTAGAAAAAGGAAAAGTAAGGCAAGACAATAAGCATTTTTTTAGTGCCTACCATGTTCTAGGCACCATGCTAATAAGCATATTTACAAATATTATCTCATTTGATCCTCACAACAACTACAAAAGAGGCAGCTACTATCCTCATTTTTCAGTAAACACTTGTCCATAGCTAGGAAGCACCTAAGGCTAGATGGGAGCTCAAATCTTTCTGATTTTAGACCTCTTGTTTTATCTGCTTTGCCACCAGATTCCTCCATGTGGCAAACTTCTTGAAGACAGAAACTCTGTTATATAAATACTTCTTTTGTGTCTTACCAACTCAGAACACCATGCTGGATACTTTCTGCAGGTCCTAGTGTTCCTTGTCTTCAATGTCATACCCTAGATAAGTAGTGAGCACTCCAAAAATATCAATTGATCTAATTGAACTGAAGGAATAGCATCACCACTATAATCATCAAAAGTAGACTTCTATATAGTTCCAAGTGCTTTGAGATTTGCCAGGTGTTATACATGTATTGTTTAGTATGACTCTGATAAGAGCTCCATGAGTTAAATAACATGGTTATTCTCTATTTTATAGAAAAGTGGATATTCAGAGACACTAGGTTGATTTACCTACATCCCAGTGCTTAAGAGTCCTTAAAGCAAATTGTGCAATACATTCCAGATAAATCAATGTTCTAACCACCATCTTTCTACTTGGATAGTTTTCCTCCTATTCATAAATACAATCATGCCTTGAAAGAAAGTACTACCTCTCCAATGCAGTTTGTGTTTGCCCTTTTGCTTCCAGAAAACTTACAAGATGGAGAGTAACTGTGGGAATCTAAGCTGCATGTGTACTGAGCATGTAAAACATTCTTATCCTTTTTATAAACAAGTTAACCACAAGTCGTTACAGTTATGCTTGGCAGAGTGACTACATTTAAAAATTACTCTACATCCTTACACACAATTGGGCATCATCTTTCTAAGTGGAATGTTGACAGCTTTTTCATGCTGTATTTTCAACAATGTCTCTATCTTTTAATGTAACTTTTCTTTTAATGCATTGGACAAATTGGACAAATATCTCCAGAAAAGCTATCACATGACTCTCTACATATTTATTTTGTTCTTCATTCAAAAATTAATTTTGTAAATATTATGGACATAGTTCTTCCCACATTTCTCCAAACTAGATTACCATTCCTCTTTGACATCTTTCTGCTTCACCCTCCTCAATTCTTTTTCATAGTATTAGAAGATTAAGTTTCAACAAAGTGCTTCGTGGATTGTCCTCCATGTGTATGTGTGTGTGTGTGTGTGTGTGTGTGTGTGTGTGTGTGTGTGTGTGTAAACATACTCTTGCCTACATCTTCCTATCACATCCAGACAATTAAGTTGAAGTAGTTGAAAGAGCCAGTGATATGCAAATTTCTCCTAGGAAATTACCAGATGTGTCTCATTCTGAGATGAAGGATGAAACATTCCTAGCAGGTTTTTTCTCTGTTTAAAGTTGTTATTCAGTTATTTTCAATAATGTTTGATAAATCTTCATGACCACATTTGTGGTTCCCTTGATAAAAATACTAGAATAGTTTGCTATTCTTTCTCCAGTTCATTTACAGATGAAGAAACTGAAGCAAACAGGGTTAAATGACTTACCCAGAGTCACACAGCTAGTAAATATTTAAAGCCAAGTTTGAATTAAGGAAGATGAGTCTTCCTGACACTAGGACAGGTACTCTACTCCACTGCATCACCAACCTACCCTCTGGCTAATTAAGTCCTGATCTGTTTTTCATCCAGTTGTGGATACTAGAATTTACATTCTTTTTCATAATGTTATTCATGTGTTGGTAAAAGGTACAGCATCTGAAACAGATAAGGAAATTAAATTTCTAATTCCCACAGCAGCCCCACCAGCCCAGGACCAAAAAAAGAGAAAAAGATGTCCCCTGAATGGGGAGAATTCCAAGACAACTGTTTTTCTTATTTCTTGCTTGTCTTTTTACTTCCCTTCCTCTTTTCCAACTTTTGAATTTTATGTTTTCTCTGTGCCCTCTCCTTGAACTCCACCCACTCAGATCCTACAAAGATCTCCCTTTTCTCACAGTGTATTTCAAGGACCACCAAGCTTCTCCATCTACTCAGCCTCATAAAAGCCTCTATAGGTGCTATCTCCCTCAATTAAAATATAAACACATTAAGATCAGGGTTAGGGTTTAGGGTTAGGGTTAGAATTAGATCTAGCTTCCTTTTTGCATTTTCAGCATTTAGTACAGTGGTTGGCCCATAGTAAATGCTTAATAATAACTTTTTGACTCTGTAATAAACAATGAATGCAATTAAATAAATTCCAGGGGGGAAATATGTTTCAAAAATGAAAAATATTTAATATTCTTGTTTTTCCAAATATCATGCTGAAACATGGAGGAAGCTAAAGTTTTCTGACAACAGTGTATTTCTGGAAAAATCCAAAGAAATAAAAAGACATTAGCATAAGTCCTGCCTCATGGTAAAATGGGTTATTTGGTAATTCATAGTAAATTTAGGGGTAACCCAGTGCCTAAAAACAGCATTACGTTTTTTTAAAAAATTGTTGTTAAATATTCCTTTCCCCAGATTCCTCTATTCAACAAGAAACACATCATCAGAGTGAAGAATTGAGTTTTAGCCTACAAAAGAAAAGTCTGAAGATAGTAATTCTCTATGTTTTTTGTTCAGAAACTCCTTTCAGCAACTATAAAAACAAATGTGTTGTGAACCCCCACCAAGACAATTAAATATGCTACTTACAACATCCTGCAATTATTTATTGCTGAAAGTATAAATTCTTAGATCAATATTATGAAGCTTTTGGTCATAAACTGCTTCTTTAGAGCAATAACTGAGTTTAAGTATTTGAAACTTTGTTTTATAGAACAGAGGCTAGATTTGTAAGAAGTATTAAATTTGTTCCTTTTGGCTCCAGAAGGCAGATTTAGGAGCTAAATGGTGCAGAAGATAAAGTGTTAGGCCTGGAGTCAAGAAGACCTTAGTTTAACCTGGCCAAAGATACTCACTAGCTATATAACTGAGTAAAAAACATAATCTCTGTTTATCTCTGTATTCTTCCCTGTAAAATGGAGACAATAATAGCGCCTAATTCTCAAGGTTATAAATCAAACAAGATAAAAATTGAAAAGAGCTTAGCACAGTACCTGGCACATAGTAAGTCATATATAAATGTTAGCTGTCATCATCATTATCATCATCACTATCATCATTATTATTCAAATTAAATGTAAAATTTTAATTAAAAATAGCAGGAGAGGAAAATTTCATCTCAAATAAAGTAAATTGGAGCTATTCAAAAGTTAAATATGCTATCTTAGGAAGCAGCAGGTTTCCATCACTGGAAGCCTTAAAAAAAAAATCTGGATAATAGAAAATAGGGGATGTGACAGAAGGCTTTCTTGTTCATTTGTGGGTTAAACTCAAGGGCCACTGAAGTCCTGTTCAATTCAGAGCTTTTGTGAAGTCAAGGCGTTAAGAGTTATGACAGATCCTACTGTTCAAGGATCCTTTTATGCTATACAGACTTTTGACCTTATTGTAGCCTTTTTTGGTATTGTGAGAAATAGGTCATAGAACGTTTAAATACTAAAGCTGGAAGAAATATTCTGACACTCTCATAGATCCTGAATCTTCTTGGCAGTAGTGTCAATCAAGTTGTTCTTCTGTTTCCTCTTAAAGAATTCTGCCCACATGGAATTAACTCATTACATCACCAAAGTAATTCATTCCATTTGTGGGCAGTTTGAATTTTTAGCAAATTTTTTCTAACATTGATCCAAAATCTGCCTTCCTGTGACTTCCATCCATTGATTGGTTTAGATATCAAGCATTAAATCTAATCATTCATCCATCTATTTATTTGAAGAAAATAATGTCTGTACTACATATTTACTTTTGCAACTTGAGTATTTTAAGTATTTTCAAGCTACTTGAAGGCAAGGACTGATTCTTTTTCAAATTTCCAGTCAAAGATAGTGCCTAGTATATAGTATAAGTTATTGTGAGAATAAAATGAAATAATGTTTGTTGAAAAGCATTTTAAATGGTGTCTGGAATATAGTAGGTACAATATAAATGTTTATGCCTTTCCATTCACTTAAAGATATAACTAAAGCAAAGGCATAAAGACAAGATCACGTGGCGCATGAGGAAATAATTTTTTTTTTTGAAAGACATTATATGCAGAAAGGAAAAAAACATACACTGTCTAGAAAGGTAGGTTGGAGTCTGACTATGAAGGGCTTCAAATGTCAAAATGTCAAAAAAGAATTTAAATTAGATCTTACAGAGAATATGCAGCCACTGAAATTCATTGAGAAGGAGAATAACATGGTCAGATCTTTTTATATCAAGTATAGAAAATGGCCCATGCAACAGCTTAGACAGTGTGGGTCGAGAGTGTCAATCCATTTGTCTGGTTCATGAAGGGCACTAGTATGAAGTAATATAAAAAGATAAATTGGAAGTAAATTCTAGGGATTTGTCACACCAGGCCTAGGTGTATATTTAATTCTATAGACTTAGTTTCTTCAGTGTCTTCATCTGTAAAATGGCCTGATCATTTTGGAGGACATGTTCATCTCTCTCTCTCTCTCTCTCTCTCTCTCTCTCTCTCTCTCTCTCTCTCTCTCTCTCTTTATATATATATATATATATATATATATATATATATATATATATATATATAATTCTAGACTACTATAATTCTATTGATCATGAGTAACATTTAAATAACACATTTTCAAGGCAGTCAATGTGGTTGTTGTTCAGTTGTTTTCAATTATATCTGACTCTCTCATTAGGAGGAGTCACAATTTGGGATTTTCTTGGCAAAGATAGTGGAATGATTTGCCATTTTCTATTCCAGCTCATTTCTCAAATGAAGAAACCAAGACAAACAGGGTTCAATGACTTGTCCAGGGTCACAGTTTATAAGTGTCTGAGCCCAGATTTGAACTCTGGAAAATGAGTCTTCCTGTTACAGGTCCATTGCTCTATCCACTGTGCTACCTAGCTGGTTTCTATAAATGCTTATTTGTTCCTTTCCCAAACTTGTAAAAAGATCATATCTATCTGAACCTTCATGCCATGTCTCTTCTCTTTCTAGGCTCTACTATTCCTGCCCTAGATCCCTATATTTCCAATTACCAGAAGTTCTTCATTACTATTCTGACATAGACCCAATGTGCTCCATTGCATTCCATGCAACCTCCCTCCTCTGCTTCAAATTTTTGCTTTTGTTCTGCTGATAATAATTGAATCAACAAAATACTAGTCCTGGAAAGGACATGCCAAACAGGTGTCCTGAAGCAAGAATCACTATCCCTGTGTCTTAATAGTCCAAAAATATCCTTTCCAGTCACTACTCCCATTGTAAATATTATCTTCCCCTTTAAGAATATATCTTTTGCTTAACATTTAGTCTTGTATTGAGAAAATGTTTAATACTTTTGTGTTCATTCATCTACTCAGTAATGTAACTTAGTTTATATGAGCTTTCTTAACTTCTTTTCCATCATGGCAGAAATTTTGTTACTTTGAATAAATCCACATGCTACAAATATTCATATATACATATATTTATTCATACAAATGTATTATTATATGATATATCACAATATACACATATATACATGTGTGTATATATACATTTATATGTGTGATTGTATGTATCGAGAAGACAATTTCCACAGAAGGTGACATGTTCAGTTCTATTCTTCCTTGAGACAGTCTTAATATACTTACCTATAATATCCTGAAAATTCTGAACCTGGTTAACTGCAATTTGAATATATGAGCTCTTGGTGAAATTATTTCCCTTTCCTACATAGAATAAATGACAAGTAGTGACATAATAGCTAAATTGTTGCTTTTGTTTGTCTTTTGTTCTTAAAGAGGACCTTGACATCAGAGACATGCAAAGGAGTTGGATTTAAGTGAAGGTGGGCTATGCAAAGTAACTAGCCTCACTTTCTCTTCTAGAGCCATCTGGGTCCAGTGGCAAGATATAGATCAGGACAACTAGAGATTCACCTGAATACAGTAGAAGACTTTGGCTTTTTAAGCTAAGGACTTTAACAGGTCTCAGTTTCACTGAGGCAATCTCCCTTTCATTGATTAAGACAAGATAAGAATTGAGGCAAAGAAAAACCTCCAATGGGATGGGGGGGGGGAGATCCTAAGGTTATGTACATGATAATTGTTATGTATATTCACTCTGAGTCAATCAGGCTCAAACAATGACCAGTAAGTGCTTGACATGGAATTTATTGGTGGTCAAGCAATAAAAGCTAGAGTTATTTGAATTTAAGGCATGGTCTTTAAAGAAGAAATCCAGGAGACTTCTGGCCAAGATGGTGGAGAGGACACACACATCTATCTAAGTTCTTTCTTGCTCTCAGATATTTTATTTCATAACAAGGCCTTGGAATTAGGGCTTGACTGAAAAATCCTACAAATAATTACCAACAGAAGATATCCTCAAAAGTCACCAGAAAAGACAGCTCACACAGAGCAGACCTAAGAGGAGGTGGGATGTGATCTCAGTTGTTTCTGCGGGAAGAACTTTACCACAGTGTGGCTACTTTGCCCTGGCAGCAAGGCAGTAGATCAGCAGAGAAACTATAAACACAGGGGGTAAAGACCATAACCCCAAAAAACTAGGGTCTCTCAGGACTTGGCCACACCCACCCAGAGTACCTCAGCATGTATTTAGAGTCTCAGAGCCCAGAAACAGCACAACCATTGCTGTCCTGCTAGTGCCTCACTGCTGCCCCAGCAGTCTGTATAGGAAGCTTGGAAATACCATCCAGTCCATTCTCCCCCCCCCCCCCAAGAAAAAAAAAAAAAAAAGCAGACTGCATTTTTTTTGTTAGTTTGTTTTCTTTGACTCTTCTTTGACAAAATGAGCAAAAAATTAAAGTGAGCTCTAACAATAGAGAGCTTCTATACAGATAGAGAGCAGACTTTAAACCTTAAAGAGACTAAAAACAGACTGTCTCCAGATGAATCCCCAAAAGGAGATATGATCTGTTCCTCAACACACAAGACTCACATAGAAGAAATTAAAGAGGCTCTTATAAGAGAGCTAGAAGAAAAACTGGGAAAAGGAAAGGGAAGCTTGGCAAGAGGGTCTGGATAAGTCATCCCACTCATTTAAACATAGAGTGGATAAAAAAAATCAAATCTTTGAAAAATAGAATTAATGAATTGAAAAAGATAAACAATTCCAAGGAAAACAGAATTAGTGAATTGGAAAAAGAAAATAGCTCTCTAAAAAATAAAATTGGCAAAATGGAAAAAAATTCCATAGAACAAAACAACTCATTTAAAAACTCAATTGGACAATTAGCAAAAGAAATTTAAAAAGTGATTGAAGAAAATAATTCATTAAAAATCAGACTTGAACAAATGGAATTGAATGACTCAAGGAGACACCAAGAATCAATCAAGCAAAACTAAAAAAAAAAAAAAAAGAAAGAAAAAAAAAGAAAAAAAGAAAGAAAGAAAGAAAGAAACAATGGGAAAAAAATTTCAAACACCTTTTTTGGAAAAACTATAGTGGAAAATATCAAAGAGAACTACCCAGATGTTATAGAAACTGAGGGTAAGATAGACATTGAGAGGATTCATTTCACCTACTGAAAGGAACCCTAAAATCAAAACTCCAAGAAATATTGTGGCTAAATTCCAGAACTATCAGACCAAGGAAAAAATAATACAAGCTGCTAGAAAAAAAAAAAAAAAAAAACAATTCAAATATAGAGGAGCCACAATAAGGATTACTCAAGATCTAGTAGCATCCACATTAAAGGATCGAAGGGTCTGGAGTCTGATATTCTAAAAGGCTAAGAAACTTGGTATCAGCCAAGAATACCTTATCCAGACAAAATGAGCATTTTTTCCCCAGGGAAGAAGATGGACATTCAATGAAATAGGTGAATTTCATCTATTTCTGATGAAAAAACCAGAACTAAACAAAAAGTTTGATCTCCAAATATAGGACTCAAGAGAAACCTAAAAAGGTAAAAAGAAATCTTGGGAACTATATTTCTGTTATAAAGATACATAAAGAACACATGTATACTTTGTTCTAGAAACTAGAGGTAGAAAGGAAATTGTACCAGAAAAAGAGTAAAGTGAGGGTACCCCATCTCACAAAGAGGCAAAGGAAATCTATTATATCTGAGAGAAAGAAGGGAGGGGGATGGACATAGTGTGTATCTTACTCTCATCAGAATTGGCTTAAAGAGAAAAATATTAGACATTCAATTTACGGAGAAACTTCTTCCACCTCATTGAAAAGTGGGAAAGGAAAAGTGAAAAGGAAAGGAATAATCTAAGCAGAAGGGAATATAGAAATTGTGAAGAAAAGGGGGAAGAAAGGGGAAGGAACTCTAAAGTGGGGGGAGGGGCCCCTAAAAAGGAAGTGCTGTGAGAAGCAAGTGGTGCTCACAAGTTTAATACCAGGGAGCGGGATAAGGGGGAAGGAAAGGAGAAAAGCATAAGCAGGGGTTAACAAGATGACAAGTAACACAGAATTAGTCATTTTAACCATAAATGCAAATGGGATAACTCATCCATAAAAAGGAAGCAGATAGCAGACTGGATTAAAAGCCAGAATTCTATAATACATTGTTTACAGGAAACATCTGAAGCAGGGTGATACATACAGAGTAAAGGTAAAAGGCTGGAGCAGAATCTACTATGCTTCAGGTGAAGTGAAAAAAAGGAGGGGTAGCCATCCTGATCTCAGATCAAGCAAAAGCAAAAACTGATCTAATTAAAAAAGATAAGGAAGGGCATGATATCTTGCTAAAGCAATATCAATATTAAGTATATATGCACCAAGTGGTATAGCATCTAAATTATTAAAAGAGAAATTAAGAGAGCTGCAAGAAAAACTATATAGCAAAAGTATAATAGTGGGAGATTTCAACCTTGCACTTTCAGAATCAGATATATCAAACTACAAAATAAATAAGAAAGAAGTCAAAGAGGTAAATAGAATACTAGAAAAGCTAGGTATAATAGATCTTTGGAGAAAACTAAATGAAGACAGAAAGGAGTATACTTTCTTCTCAGAAGTTAATGGTACTTATATAAAAATTGACTATATATTAGGACATAAAAACCTCAAATTCAAATGCAGAAAGGCAGAAATAGTAAATGCATACTTTTCAGATCACAATGCAATGAAAATTACATTCAATAAAATGCCAGGGGAAAATAGACCAAAAAATAATTGGAAACGAAATAATCTTATACTAAAAATGATTGGGTAAAACAGCAAATCATAGACATAATAACTTCACCCAAGAAAATGACAATAATGAGAAGTCACACCAAAATGTGTGGGGGCAGCCAAAGTGGTAATAAAGGGAAATTTTATATCTCTAGAGGCCTACTTGCATAAAATAGAAAAAGAGAAGGTAAATGAATTGGGCTTGCAACTAAAAATGCTAGAAAAGGAACAAATTTAAAAACCCCAGTAGTGATTAATAAAATGAAAGTTAAAAAAAATATTCAATTAATTAATAAAACTAAGAGTTGGTACTATGGGGAAAAAATAGACAAACCCTTAGTAAATCTGTTAAAAAAAAAAAAAAAGGAAAGAGGAAAATCAAATTGTTAGTTTTAAAAATGAAAAGGGAGAACTCTCCACCAATGAAGAGGAAATTAGAGCAATAATTAGGAGTTACTTTGACCAACTTTATACCAATAAATTCGATAAATGAAATGGAAGACGACTTTCAAAAATATAGCTTGCCCAGATTAACAGAGGAAGAAGTAAATTGGTTAAACAATCCCATTTTAGAAAAAAAATATAATAGAACAAGTTATTAATCAACTCACTACGAAAAAATCCCCAGGACCAGATGGATTTACATGTGAATTCTACCAAACATTTAAAGAACAATTAACTCCAATGCTATATAAACTATTTGAAAAAATAGGGATTGAAAGAGTCCTACCCAAATCCCTTTTATGACACAGACGTTGTACTGATTCCTAAACCAGGTAGGTTGAAAACAGAGAAAGAAAATTATAGACCAATCTCCCTAATGAATATTGATGCTAAAATCTTAAATAAATTATTAGCAAAAAGAATGCAGAAAATCATCCCCAGGAAAATACACTATGACCAAGTGGGATTTATAACAGGAATGCAAGGATGGTTCAATATTAGGAAAACTATTAGCATAATCGATTATATCAATAACCAAATTAACAAAAACCATATGATCATCTCAATAGATGCAGAAAAAGCATTTGATAAAATCCAACATCCATTCCTACTAAAAACGCTTGAGAGTATAGGAATAAATGAACTATTCCTTAAAATAATATGGAGCATATATTTAAAACCATCAGTAAACATCATATGTAATGGCAATAAACTGGAACCTTTCCCAGTAAGATCAGGAGTGAAACAAGGTTGCCCACTATCACCATTACTATTCAATATAGTACTAGAAACACTAGCCTCGGCAATAAGAGACGAGAAAGAGATTCAAGGAATTAGAATAGGTAATGAGGAAATCAAACTCTTTGCAGATGATATAATGGTATACTTAGAGAACCCCAAAGACTCTGCTAAAAAGCTATTAGAAATAATTCAGAACTTTAGCAAAGTTGCAGGATACAAAATAAATCCACATAAATCCTCAGAATTTTTATATATCACCAACAAAATCCAACAGCAAGAGATACAAAGAGAAATTCCATTAAAAATAATTGTCAATAGCAGAAAATATTTGGGAATCTCTCTACCAAAGGAAAGTCAGGAATTATATGAGCAAAATTACAAAATGCTTTCCCCACAAATAAAGTCGGATTTAAATAATTGGAAAAATATTAAGTGTTCTTGGATAGGCCAAGTGAATATAATAAAGATGACAATTCTACCTAGACTAATCTATTTATACCAATCAGAATACCAAGAAACTATTTTAATGACCTAGAAAAAATAACAACAAAATTCATATGGAAGAACAAAAGGTCAAGAATTTCAAGAGAACTAATGAAAAAAATCAAATGAAGGTGGCCCAGCTGTACCTAATCTAAAACTATATTCTAAAGCAGTGGTCACCAAAACCATTTGGAATTGGCTAAGAAATAGACTAGTTGAAGTGTAGAATAGGTTAGGTTCACAGGACAAAATAGTCAATAACTATAGCAATCTAGTGTTTGACAAATGCAAAGATCCCAGGTTTTGGGATAAGAATTCACTATTTGACAAAAACTGCTGAAAACTGAAAATTAGTATGGCAGGGGCAGCTAGGTGGCACAGTGGATAGAGCACCAGCCTTGAATTCAGGAGGACCCAAGTTCAAATCTGGTCTCAGACACTTAACACTTCCTAGCTGTGTGAGCCTAGGCAAGTCACTTAACCCCAGCCTAAGGAATAAAAACAAAAAAGAAAATTAGTATGGCAGAAACTAGTCATTGACCCACACTTAACACTCTACATCAAGATAAGATCAAAATGGGTTCATGATTTTGGCATAAAGAATGAGATTATAAATAAATTAAAAGAACATAGGATAGTTTACCTCTCAGACCTGTGGAGAAGGAAGGAATTTGTGACCAAAGAACTAGAGATCATTATTGATCACAAAATAGAAAATTTTGATTATATCAAATTAAAAAGCCTTTGTACAAACAAAATTAATGCAAACAAGATTAGAAGGGAAGCAATAAACTGGGAAAAGATTTTCACAGTTAAAGGTTCTGATAAAGGCCTCATCTCCAAAATATACAGAGAATTGAAGCCATTCTCCAATTGATAAATGATCAAAGGATATGAACAGATAATTTTCAGATGATGAAATTGAAACTCATATGAAAGAGTGTTCCAAATCACTATTGATCAGAGAAATGCAAATTAAGACAACTCTGAGATACTACTACACACCTGTCAGATTGGCTAAGATGGCAGGAAAAAATAATGACGAATGTTGGAGGGAATGCAGGAAACATGGGACACCAATGCATTGTTGGTGGAGTTGTGAAAGAATCCAACCATTCTGGAGAGCAATTTGGAATTATGTCCAAAATGTTATCAAACTGTGCATACCCTTTGATCCTTTGATCATATATCCCAAAGAAATACTAAAGAAGAGAAAGGGACCTGTATGTGCCAAAATGTTTGTGTCAGCCCTTTTTGTAGTGGCTAGAAAACTGGAAAATGAATGGATGTCCATCAATTGGAGTATGGTTGGGTAAATTGTGGTATATGAATGTTATGGAATATTATTGTTCTGTAAGAAATGACCAGAAGGAAGAATGCAGAGAAGCTTGCAAAGACTTACATGAATTGATGCTGAGTGCAATGAGCAGAACCAGGAGATCATTATACACTTCAACAACAATACTGTATGAGGATGTATTCTGATGAAAGTGGATATCTTCAACAAAGAGAAGATCTAATTCAGTTCCAATTGATCAATGATGGACAGAATCAACTGCACCCAGAGAAGGAACCCTGGGAAATGAATATAGACTACTTGCATTTTTGCTTTTCTTCCCAGGTTATTTATACCTTCTGAATCCAATTCTTCTTGTGCAACAAGAGAACTGTATGGTTCTGTACATATATATTGTATCTAGGATATACTATAACATATTTAATATGTATAAGACTGACTGCCATCTAGGGGAGGGGGTAGAGAGAGGGAAGGGAAGAGTCTAGACAGAATTGAATGCAAGGGATAATATTGTAAAATATTACCCATGTATATGTTCTGTCAATAAAAATTTATAATTAAAAAAAATAATAAAATAACGTAGAAATGCAGCCAGTAAACCTCAAGATACCTTGGAAGACTTCAGTGATCAATAAAATTTACATTTAGGCTAAGGTCTTTAATAGTTCTCAGTTTGACTGAGGCAACACTCATTCAATGCTTCTAATGGATAGAAACTCAGTATTGGAATCAGAAAGACTTAGTCTCTTAGTCTTGCCTCTCATTCTGTAGCAGAGTGACAATCAGTTAAAAAAAAAAAAAGAAAAAGAAAAAAAAAACTTCTCAGCATCTCAAGTAAGTCATGACTTTAAGTCACAAATAAGTTCTTTTTTTCTCTAATCAATCCCCTCTACCAGTCAGGATTGTTGCATGTGAGTTGGGATTTTCTCTCCCCCAGATATCTACAGGCTCCAATTATGGTTGATATCTCTTCATTAGCCAGGATGGAAGAGGCAAGAGATTTCTTATAGGAGAGAGTCAGTGATATTTTTCTTTAATATTACCCTTAGGGCACATTTAAACACTCTTAAGATATAACACAATACCTCTACAAAAACCATTAAATTGATGCTAGGCAACACTAGAGTAAATGCCAAAATTGGTGGAAAAGGCAATGACAGACTTACCAAGAAAGAAATTTACTGTTTGTATAATAATTTCATAGTAGTAATCACTTAATGTATTTGTTTAGGCAAGGGATGGAATAAAAAGAAATCATTAATTCTTCTTACTAATTTATTTTATAACATGTCAGGCTCACAGAACACCACCTCAGAAAAGTTCCTGATTATTGTTGAAAGATTTTTTAATAGTATTTTACTTTTCTAAATATATGCAAAGAAAGTTTTCAACATTCACCCTTGCAAAACTTTGTTTTCCAAATTTTTCTCCTTTTCTTCTCCCCTCATCTCCCACTCTTCCTCCTCCTCCCTAGAAATCAAGCAATTCAATTAAATATGTGCAATTCTTCTAAACACATTTCCATATGCATCATGCTGCACACAGACACACCCAAATCAAACAAAAAACCAACACAAGGGGAAAAAACAAGCAAACAAATAATAACAAAAAAGATGAAAATATTATGCTTTGATACATATTCAGTCTCCATAGTTTTCTCCCTGAATGTGAATGGCACATTGTATCACAGTTCTATTAGAACTGCCTTGAATCACCTCATTGTTGAAAAGAGCCAAGTCCATCACAGTTGATCCTCACATAATCATATTGTTCATCATTCAAAGTTTTAAAATGAGCTCCTAATTGATCAATCAATTATCTCTCCATTCCTGCATCAATTCTCCCTCCATGGTCTACAAAACCAAAGTGATTTTTTAAAAGCCTTGGTCTAGCCATGTAATTCAATAAACTCCAGTGTTTACCTAGAGCAAACCTTAAACTGTGAGTCATGATCCCATGTGGAGTCACATAACTGAATGTAGGAGGATCACAAAATTATGATTTACCAGTAAACTTTTAATTTGTATACCTATCTTATGTACCTATATACCCAGTATCACGTAAAAATTTCATGGACAAAAAGGAGTCATAAGTAGAAAAACTTTAAAAGCCTGATCCTCTCTTTAAAGTTCTTTCCAACCTGACCCTTTCCAACCAAGTTAGTCTTCTTACACATCACTCCCATCATTCTCTCATCCAGATATATTGGCTTACTCATTATTCATGATATATAACATTTCATAATTTTTAATAGCATGGTACAAATGATAGCAACAAAAAATGTGTAGACTGTTAGGGCATACTTCTATCATATTAAAAATTAAACCTGAAGGCTAAACAACATTTAGGGGCACCTGCCAAAACTACTAGGGTACATCAGTGAATGCAATTTTTAACATATCTTTTCTGACTTTTACTTTCAGAATACTCAGTAGTTAAGAAACATAAATCAGGGAAAATAAGAGAGAAATGGGCTTATTAATTTATATTACATTTTGATAAGTCACACTCTATGCTGAGTAAAGTGATTTTCTGCTGATTTTGCCTTGTTAGTCAAGTCTCCAGAGAAACTGTGTGGGGGTAGACCCCACTTTGCATTCCCATGAAGAGGAGAAAGTATCTTTCCATTCTGAAAAGTCTCAGAACTTGACTTGAGGAGAGGAGAGGAGCCCATACCTTATCTAAGAGCAGGTGATTGTACTGTAAAAAAAAAGCCAGTCCTCTGGCTTGTGGGTAAAATGATTATGTGCCAGCCAGTTTTTTTTTTTCTGATGCAAAAATATAATGACCTAAATAAAGTAGCCAGTTCTTTTAGACCAAAAGGAATTCTATTCTCTTATAATTAATTACAGATCAAAACATGATGTATTATTTTCTTCCTTTCCCAAACAGAAAGAAACAATAGATTTATCTCTCCATGACAAAGCTTTCTCAAATAATTTGGTGAGTTTGAGTTGTAAAATCTCTGTGCAGCCAGAGCTAATTTAGAAGGGAACTTTTTTTTTTTTTCTAAAGCACTGATTCCTCTTTAACAAAGAAGAAAATTAATTCTAAACATATTTTGTCCTTTAGCACACTTTCTATCTCTGAGTTATACTCATCTAAGGTTGCCTACACAGGAAATTAATATGACTGGGAAAATGTTGACCAAAAAATAGTGTTCATTAAATTAAAAAAAGAAACAAAGGCAACTTAGTCAAGGACTATAATTTATTTTCCTCAAAAGTTGTCCTTTCTCCTACCTCCCAATTACTTAAAAAAAAAATTCTTTTAAATATGAGTTTAATAGTCATCAACAAAAATAAACATTTTAATATATGAAGAATAAAAAAGAAGATTGTATATAAAACTTTGAACTTCTG